>NC_134695.1:107446496-107559931 GCF_050947455.1 Rhinoderma darwinii
ATGTTTCGGATTAAATTGCATTTAATTTATGTTAAATAAATAAATGGCTGCTGTGGCCATTTCACATCCAACCTCGGTTGTCACGTGTCTTTATTGGGAAGGGGGCGAAAGAAGTGGAATAAAGGTAAAATGGTTAATCAGCACATGACTCCACTTAGGCTAGTCATGGTTTACGGAGGCCATGTCACATTTACAAAGCCCCTGAGGGGACAAAAGAGTGGAAACCCCCCCACAAGTAACCCCATTTTGGAAACTACCCCCATTGAGGAAATTATCTAGGGGTATAGTGAGCATTTTGACCCCACAGGTTTTTTGCAGAAATTATTGGAATTAGGCCCTGAAAATGTAGGTTTAGCTAATTTTTTCTCATTTCCACAAGGACTGAAGGAAAAAAAAGCAGCACAAAATTTGTAAAGCAATTTCTCCCGAGTAAAACAGTACCCCACATGTGGTAATAAACGGATGTTTGGACACACGGCAGGGCTTAGAAGGGATGGAGCGCCATTTGGCTTTTGGAGTTCACATTTAGCAGGAATGGTTTGCGGAGGCCATGTTGCATTTACAAAGCCCCTGAGGGGACAAAACAGTGGAAACCCCCCCCCCCACAAGTGACCCCATTTTGGAGACTACCCCCATTGAGGAAATTATCTAGGAGTATAATGAGCGTTTTGACCCCACAGTTTTTTTGCAGATATTATTGGAAGTAGGCCCTGAAAATAAAAATCTACATTTTTTTCAAAGAAAATGTAGGTTTAGCAAATTTTTTCTCATTTCCACAAGGACTGAAGGAGAAAAAGCACCGTAAAATTTGTAAACCAATCTCTCCCGAGTAAAACAGTACCCCACATGTGGTAATAAACAGCTGTTTGGACACACGGCAGGGCTTCAAAGGGATGGAGTGCCATTTGGCTTTTGGAGTTCACATTTAGCAGGAATGGTTTGCGGAGGCCATGTCACATTTACAAAGTCCCTGAGGAGACAAAACAGTGGAAACCCCCACAAGTGACCCCATTTTGGAGACTACACCCATTGAGGAAATTATCTAGGGGTATAGTGAGCGATTTGACCCCACAGTTTTTTTGCAGAAATTATTGGAAGTAGGCCCTGAAAATAAAAATCAACATTTTTTCAAAGAAAATGTAGGTTTAGCTTATTTTTACTCATTTCCACAAGGACTGAAGGAGAAAAAGCACCACAAAATTTGTAAAGCAATTTCTCCCGAGTAAAACAATGCCCCACATGTGGTAATTAATGGCTGTTTGGAGACACGGCTTGGCTTAGAAGGGAAAGAGCGCTATTTGGCTTTTGGAGATCACATTGAGCAGGAATAGTTTGCGGCGGCCATGTCACATTTGCAAAGCCCCTGAGGGGAAAAAACAATGAAAACGCCCAAAAAGTGACACCATTTAGGAAACTACACCTCTTGAGGAATTTATCTAGGGGCGTAGTGAGCATTTTGACCCCACAGATGTTTCATAGAATTTATTAGAATTGGGCAGTGAAAATAAAAACAATCCTTTTTCTTCAATAAGACGTAGCTTTAGCGCAAATGTTTTCATTTTCACAACAAATAAAGGAAAAAAAAGAACCCAACATTTGTAAAGCAATTTCTCCCGAGTACGGCAATATCCCATATGTGGTCATAAACTGCTGTTTGGGCACACGGCAGGGCTCAGAAGGGAAGGACTACCATTTGGAGTGCAGATGTTGCTGGATTGGTTTCTGGGCGCCTGTGGGCCCAAAACAGTGGAAACCCCCCAGAAGCGACCCAATTTTGGAAACTACACCCCTCAATGCATTTACCTAGGGGTGTAGTGAGCATGTTAACCCTGCAGGTGTTTTGTAGAAATTAGTGTGAACTCGATGTTGCAGAGTGAAAATGGGATTTTTTTCCACAGATATGTGGACAATATGTGGTGCCCGGCTTGTGCCACCATAACAAGACAGCTCTCTAATTATTATGCTGGGTTTCCTGGTTTTAGAAACACCCTACATGTGGCCCTAATCTCTTGCCTGGACAGTCGACCAGGCTCAGGAGTGAAAGCGTACCATGTAAAATTGAGGCCTAATTTGGCGATTTACAAAGTATTGGTTCACAACTGCAGAGGCTCAGATGTGAAATAATAAAAATAAACCCCTGGGAAGTGACCCCATTATGGAAACTGCACCCCTCAATGCATTTATTAAGGGGTGTAGTGAGCATTTTCACCCCACAGGTCTTTTCCATAAATGAATGCGCTGTGGATGATGCAAATTAAAAATTTATATTTTTCCCTAGATATGCCATTCAGTGGCAAATATGTCGTGCCCAGCTTATGCCACTGGAGACACACACCCCAAAAATTGCTAAAAGGGTTCTCCCGGGTATGACGGTGCCATATATGTGGAAGGAAACTGCTGTTTGGGGACGCTGTAGGGTTCAGATGGGAGGAAACGCCATTTGGCTTTTGGAGCGTGGATTTTGCTTGGTAGTAGTTTTGTTTGGAGTCTTACTGGTGTTTCCGTTTATAATGTAGGGCATATGTAAGCCGGGCGGAGTATATAAGGGGCATAGTCAGGTGGTATAATAATGGGGTAAAAAAAAAACAATAAAATGATCCATAGATGTGTGTGACACAATCATTTCTGCACAGGCTGGTGTCGCACTGATATATGGCGTCCTTTATTATCCCCCTTTTGATCCACACTCCGCGCCTTTGTAGTTTGGGGAATTTTGCTGGGAAGTGTTGTCCTGGTATAATACGGACACCGTCGCTTCCAGCGGATATGTTTGGGCCCTCCCTTTCCTGGTTCCCTAATTTTAGGTCCTTGATAAATCGCCTCTTCAAACAGAAGAAATGTTCCCCTCGGGCACAACTGCATATTTTTTTATTTCCTGACTTATTGGAGCCATAACTAATTTTATTTTTCATAGACGTAGCGGTATGAGGGCTGGTTTGTTGCGGGACGAGCTGTAGTTATTATTGGTACCATTTTGGGGTACATGCAACTTTTTGATCACCTTTTATCCTATTTTTTGGAAGGCCAGGTAAACCAAAAAACCCAATTCTGGCACAGCTTTTGTCTTTTTTTTTATACAGCGTTCACCATGCGTTATAAATTACATGTTAACTTTATTCTGCGGGTCAGTATGATTCCGGCGATACCTATTTTATAGGACTTTTTTATGTTTTACAACTTTTTGCACAATAAAATTACTTTTGTAAAAAGAATGTATTTTTTCTGTCGCCCAGCTGTGAGAACCATAACTTTTTAATTTTTTTGTCGACGGAGGTGTATGAGGGCTTGTTTTTTGCGGGACGAGCTATAGTTTTTATAGGTACCATTTTTGAATACGTGCGACTTTTTGATCACTTTTTATTCTAACATTTGTAGGGCAAAGTGACAAAAAAACAGAAACTCTGGTAAAGTTTTTTATGTTTTTTTTTACGCTGTTCACCGCGTGCAATAAATAATATAATATTTTGATACCTCAGGTCGTTACGGTCGCGGCGATATCAAATACATATGGTTTATTATTATTTTTCAATAATAAAGGACTTGATAAGAGTAAAAGGGGGATTGTGTTTTATTTGATTACTTGAAACTTTTATTGTTTTCAAACTTTTATTATTTGCACTTTTTTTTACACTTTTTTATACTTTTTTTACACTTTTTCTCAAGTCCCACTAGGGGACTTGAAGGTCCAACGGTCAGATTTTTTTTTTTCTAATACATTGCACTACCTATGTAGTGCAATGTATTAGATCTGTCAGTCATTCACTGACAGCAAGCCGATTAGGCTTCGCCTCCCTGCGGGGCCTAAATCGGCTTCCGTAATGGCAGAGCAGGAGACCATTGTGTCTCCTGTTGCCATAACAGCAGTCGCCAGTCCTGATTGCCTGTCAGGGCTGGCGATCTGCTAGTAACCGCTACGATGAAGCAATCGCTTTTGATTGCTGCATCGAAGGGGTTAATGGCAGGGATCGGAGCTAGCTCCGGTTCCTGCCGTTACAGGTGGATGTCAGCTGTACAGTACAGCTGAGTTCCACCGCTGATGACGCCGGATCAGCTCCTGACCCGGCGCCATCTTGCCGGCAGCTACGGAAGCCGATCAGGCTCCGCCGCCGGGCGGATCTTGACCGGCTTCGGTGCTAGGCAGACCGGGAGGCCAGTATTAGGCCTCCGGTTGCCATTGCAGCCACCGTAACCCCGGCAATTTCATTACTGGGGTTCCGATGAGCTGCAAACACCTTAAGTGCAGCGATTTGAGCGCTGCACTTAAGGGGTTAATGGCGGGGATCGAAGCTAATTTCGGTCCCCGCCGTTACAGCCGGATGTCAGCTGTTAGATACAGCTGAGATCCGGTGATGATGGCACCGGCTCATCTTCTGAGCCGGTCCCAAACATTCGGCGTATATGTACGGCAAGATGCGGGAAGTCAATGCTTTCCATGACGTACATTTACGGCAAATGTCGGGAAGGGGTTAAAGGTTATGAACACCTTTTGAAACTTTTTTTTTTTTTAAATGTCAGTCAGTGTGTTTTGTGCAACTTTATAATTAGTTTTTATTAAAAAATCTTTTTACTTTTTGAGATACAGCTGCTCTGTTACCTGTATACAGAGAAGCTGTATCCTACGCTGAATCCTGAACTTGTCAGGTCTGTGGGACTGATGGGTTCAGTGTCAGCGGGTCCTGTGTGTCCTGTGTGTCTGACATGCTGGATCCACCTGTAATACATCACATCTAAGTTAGATGTGATAGATTATAGGTGGATACAGTCGACTACTCTATTGATACCGCCAATAAAACGAAAACCTTGTGAAACGGAGACAAACAGAAACCATTAGCAACGGAAGCGTTACCATTGAAATGGTAACAGAATGCTATGGTTTCCGTTTGGTTTCCGTTCGTAGGTTCCCCTAACGGAAAGGTCTGACGGAACCCATGAACAGAACCACGATGCAGGTGAGAACGAAGCCTAATTATTACTGTATGATCTTTACAGATGGTGGAGGGTACTATTTTTTGGGGTATAAGCAACTCCCAGAATATGATTACCATAATTCTGGTCATACTGGAAGCTGCTAACCTGACTTTGCAAATGATCTCTGTACTGAAATGTATTTGTACTGAGCTTTGTTCTGGTCCTGTATTCATGTACTGAGCTTGGTTCTGGTGCTGTATATATCTAATGAGATTTGTTCTGGAACTGTACATATGTAATGAGCTTGGTTCTGGTGTTGTGTATAGAACTATATTGCTTGTAAAATGTACAAATGTTTTTATGCTCGGGTTACATAAAAAAAATTTGGAAAATAAATGACACGTCATTGATTGGTAGAGAAAACAAACATGGCGAGGGTGGAAGGAGATGTCGGGAAAGAGGTTGGGGGGGCGCCAAACTGAATCTTTGCCCCGGGTACTGGAGAACCTAGCTACGACCTCTGCTATGTGTGTTGTATGTATGCGTCTGTGTGTGTGTGTGTGTGTGTGTGTGTGTGTATATGTTCCAGTGTGTGTGTGTATATGTGTACATATGTCTCTATGTTAGTGTATATATATTTATGCCTCTGTGTGTGTTTATATATGTGTGGGTATAGTCAGGGCCGTCGTCAGCACCCGGTGAACCCGGGCAAGTTCCAGGGCCCATTACCCTTGGGGGGGCCCACTTGGCCGCCGGGTGCTGTCGCTGCTGTCATCACGGCATCACTGTCCATATATGGACAGTCCGTGAAATTCATGGACAGTCCGTGAAATGAGAGGACTTTTGGCAACTGTCCGGAATAAAAAGAATGCGTCCGTGATTTCTATATTTTTTTGTTGTGCAAGGAGCTGCACATATGCCAGTTGTGGCTGCGTGATGACCTCTCATGTAGAACATTGTTAGCAGCCTTCCCAGCCTCCGCGCACCACGTCTGGTCTGTAGTACTAGCAGGGTGCCTCCTACCCGCCAGAGAGGACAACGGAGAGGAGGAAATCCGACAGCGGAGAGAGTGCGGCTTGGCTGGGACCTGACAGGTGACACAGGAGAATCTATGCAGAGCAGGACGCTGGGCTGCCGTTACTTCAGCTTGTACTGCTGATATGTGAAGCCCCTGCCCGGTGGCTTGCTCTGTATCTAATTCACTGCCCAGCAGCTGTACAGGTCAGCAGCACCCGACTCCTTCACTGTGTCTGCACCACTGACCTGCATAGCTGCTGCTGCTGCTAAAATGTCTACTAAACCCTGTACAGCCCAGTACTCCCTTGATAGCCCCTTCAGTTCCTAATCTCCCTCTGTACACCCCTCCCCCCAGCACTGGAGCACCACCCCGTGCTGAAGAAGTCAGAGGAGACAGAAGTTGCCGAAGAAGCAGTCTACAGGAAGGAGATAAGTGTCAATGTGTCTAAAGACAAAGAGGTGACTGGAGTGTGACTCAATGTATGTATGTATGTATGTATGTATGTAGTGTGTGTGTAATGGCTCTATATGTGTGTGTATATGTAGTTTGTGTGTGTATGTAATATTTGTGCGAGTGCGTGTGTATATTTGTGTGCATTTTGTATATATATGTAGTGTGTGTGTAGTGTATGTGTGCAGTATGTATGTGTGCAATGTGTGTATATGTAGTATGTGGGCAGTATGCATGTATGTATGTATGTATGCAGTATGTATGTGTGCAGTATGTATGTGTGCAGTGTGTATGTGTGCAGTGTGTATGTGTGCAGTGTGTATATGTGCATTGTGTGTATATGCAGTGGGTGGGCAGTATGTTTGTATGTGTGCAGTATGTATGTATGTATTTATTCAGTATGTATGTGTGCAGCATGTATGTATGTATGTATTTATTTATTCAGTGTGTATGTGTGCAGTATGGATGTGTGCAGTATCTATGTGTGTATGTGTGCAGTATGTATGTGTGTATGTATGTATGTATGTATATGTGCAGCATGTATATGTGTGCAGTATGTATATGTGCATTGTGTGTATTTGTAGTGCATGGGCAGTATTTATGTATGTGTGCAGTATATATATGTGCAGTGTGAGTATATGTAGTGTGTGGGCAGTATGTGTGTGTGCAGTATGTATGTGTGCAGTATGTATGTATGTATGTATGTATGTATGTATGTATGTATGTATGTGTGCAGTATGTATGTATGTATGTATGCAGTATGTATGTGTGCAGTATGTATGTGTGCAGTATGTATGTGTGCAGTGTGTATGTTTGCAGTGTGTATATGTGCATTGTGTGTATATGCAGTGTGTGGGCAGTATGTTTGTATGTGTGCAGTATGTATGTATTCAGTATGTATGTGTGCAGCATGTATGTATGTATTCAGTGTGTCTGTGTGCAGTATGGATGTGTGCAGTATCTATGTGTGCAGTATGTATGTATGTATGTATGTATGTGCAGTATGTATGTGTAATATGGATATATGTATGCGTCCAGTATGTGTATGTGCAGTGTGTGCCGTATGTATGTGTGCAGTATGTGTATATGTAGCGTGTGGGCAGTATATATGTATGCATGTATGTCTGCAGTATGTATGTGTGTGCAGTATGTATGTATGTATGTGTGCAGTATGTATATGTGCAGTATGTATATAGGTATGTATGTGTGCAGTATGTATGTGTGTGTGTGCAGTATGTATGTGTGTGCAGTATGTATATGTGCAATATGTATGTATGTATGTATGTATGTATGCGTGCAGTATGTGTAGTGTGTGCAGTATGTATGTGTTCAGTGTGTATATATGTAGCGTGTGGGTAGTATATATGTATGCAGTGTGGGCAGTATGTATGTGTGCAGTATGTATGTGTGCAGTATGTATGTGTGTGTGCAGTATGTATGTGTGTGCAGTATGTATATGTGCAATATGTATGTATGTATGGATGTATGTGTGCAGAATGTATGTGTGCAGTATGTATGTATGTATGTGTGGAGTATGTATGTGTGTGTTTGCAGTATGTATGTGTGTGCAGTATGTATGTATGTATGTATGTATGTGTGCAGTATGTATGTGTGTGCAGTATGTACAGTGAAGGAAATAAGTATTTGATCCCTTGCTGATTTTGTAAGTTTGCCCACTGTCACAGACATGAACAGTCTAGAATTTTTAGACTAGGATAATTTTACCAGTGAGAGATAGATTATATAAAAAAAAAAAACAGAAAATCACATTGTCAAAATTATATATATTTATTTGCATTGTGCACAGAGAAATAAGTATTTGATCCCTTTGGCAAACAAGACTTAATACTTGGTGGCAAAACCCTTGTTGGCAAGCACAGCAGTCAGACATTTTTAGTAGTTGATGATGATGGCCCACTCCTCTTTGCAGATCATCTGTAAATCATTAAGATTTTGAGGCTGTCGCTTGGCAACTCCGATCTTCAGCTCCCTCCATAAGTTTTCGATGGGATTAAGGTCTGGAGACTGGCTAGGCTACTCCTTGACCTTAATGTGCTTCTTTTTGAGCCACTCCTTTGTTGCCTTGGCTGTATGTTTTGGGTCATTGTCGTGCTGGAAGACCCAGCCACGGGCCATTTTTAATGTCCTGGTGGAGGGAAGGAGGTTGTCACTCAGGATTTGACGGTACATGGCTCCATCCATTCTCCCATTGATGCGGTGAAGTAGTCCTGTGCCCTTAGCAGAGAAACACCCCCAAAACATAATGTTTCCACCTCCATGCTTGACAGTGGGGACGGTGTTCTTTGGGTCATAGGCAGCATTTCTCTTCCTCCAAACACGGCGAGTTGAGTTAATGCAAAAGAGCTCAATTTTAGTCTCATCTGACCACAGCACCTTCTCTCAATCACTCTCAGAATCATCCAGATGTTCATTTGCAAACTTCAGACGGGCCTGTACATGTGCCTTCTTGAGCAGGGGGACCTTGCGGGCACTGCAGGATTTTAATCCATTACGGCGTAATGTGTTACCAATGGTTTTCTTGGTGACTTTGGTCCTAGCTGCCTTGAGATCATTAACAAGTTCCCCCCATGTAGTTTTCGGCTGAGCTCTCACCTTCCTCAGGATCAAGGATGCCCCACGAGGTGATATTTTGCATGGAGCCCCAGATCGATGTCGATTGACAGTCATTTTGTATGTCTTCCATTTTCTTACTATTGCACCAACAGTTGTCTCCTTCTCACCCAGCGTCTTACTTATGGTTTTGTAGCCCATTCCAGCCTTGTGCAGGTCTATGATCTTGTCCCTGACATCCTTAGAAAGCTCTTTGGCCTTGCCCATGTTGTAGAGGTTAGAGTCAGACTGATTAATTGAGTCTGTGGACAGGAGTCTTTTATACAGGTGACCATTTAAGACAGCTGTCTTTAATGCAGGCACCAAGTTGATTTGGAGCGTGTAACTGGTCTGGAGGAGGCTGAACTCTTAATGGTTGGTAGGGGATCAAATACTTATTTCTCTGTCCAAAATGCAAATAAATATATATAATTTTGACTATGTGATTTTCTGTTTTCTTTTTTATATAATCTATCTCTCACTGGTAAAATTAACCTAGCCTAAAAATTCTAGACTGTTCATGTTTTTGACAGTGGGCAAACTTACAAAATCAGCAAGGGATCAAATACTTATTTCCTTCACTGTATATGTGCATTGTGTGTATCTGTAGTGTGTGGGCAGTATGTATTTATGTATGTGTGCAGTATATATATGTGCAGTGTGTGTGCAGTATGTATGTGTGCAGTATGTATGTGTGCAGTGTGTGAATATGTAACATGTGTGCATTATGTATAGGTATGTATGCAGTGTGTAGATGGTGTGTGCAGTATGTTTGTATGTATGTATGTATTAGAAACAGGGAGAGAACCTCCAGCTCACCGGTCTGCGTCTCCAGCAGCGTCACTCGGATCCCCGCGACGGCCCGCGCTAAGGAACAGCAATGTAGGAGAAAAAATGATCCAGCGCTGATAGTAATTTAAAAGGGAAATGAGAGTCCCATGTTTATTGAAGAAAGATCTTAAAATCGGAGGGGAGACGCAGTCCCAAGGTGCAAGTAGTCAGGGTAGATACCCAAGCCTACGCGTTTCGAACGCGATCTGCGTTCTTAATCATGGCAAGTATGTAAGTATGTGTGCATTGTGTAGATGTAGTGTGTGCAGTATGCACACCACCATTCAAAAGTTTGGGGTCACCCAGACAATTTTGTGTTTTCCATCAAAACTCACACTTATATTTATCAAATAAGTTGCAAAATGACTAGAAAATATAGTCAAGACATTGACAAGGTTAGAAATAATGATTTTTATTTGAAGTAATAATTTTCTCCTTCAAACTTTGCTTTGTGGGAAAGGACACAGAGACATAAGAGACTTTCTACGCCAGTTTTCACACTTTTTAAGAAATGGGGCGTGGTAAAGGCAAAGGGGCTGTGAGCCAACAAATTTATTATGATTAACCCCAGAAAACTGGCGTCAATTATAGTGAAAGTCTACGCCAGCTCCTCGCTAACATAGATTTCACTCCATGGGGCATAGCAAGGTAGAGGCCCGTGCTGGACCTCATACTTTGCCCCCCCCCCCCTTCATCTGACCAAACCCTGGCCTCCCATTGGACAGTTAAATTAAAAAAATATATATACACTACCGTTCAAAAGTTTAGGGTCACTTAGAAATTTCCTTATTTGCACAGTTTTTTTCAATGAAGATAACATTAAATTTATCAGAAATACACTCTATACATTGTTAATGTGGTAAATGACTATTCTAGCAGCAAACATCTGGTTTTTAATGCAATATCTACATAGGTGTATAGAGGCCCATTCCCAGCAACCATCACTCCAGTGTTCTAATGGTACATTGTGTTTGCTAACTGTGTTAGAAGGCTAATGGATGATTAGAAAACACTTGAAAACCCTTGTGCAATTATGTTAGCACCGCTGTAAACAGTTTTGCTGTTTAGAGGAGCTATAAAACTGACCTTCCTTTGAGCTAGTTGAGAATCTGGAGCATTACATTTGTGGGTTCGATTAAACTCTCCAAATGGCTAGAAAAAGAGAGCTTTCATGTGAAACTCGACAGTCTATTCTTGTTCTTAGAAATGAAGGCTATTCCATGCGAGAAATTGCCAAGAAACTGAAGATTTCCTACAACGGTGTGTATTACTCCCTTCAGAGGACAGCACAAACAGGCTCTAACCAGAGTAGAAAGACAAGTGGGAGGCCCCGCTGCACAACTGAGCAACAAGACAAGTACATTAGAGTCTCTACTTTGAGAAATAGATGCCTCACAGGTCCTCAACTGGCAGCTTCATTAAATAGTACCCGCAAAACGCCAGTGTCGACGTCTACAGTGAAGAGGCGACTCCGGAATGCTGGTCTTCAGGGCAGAGTGGCAAAGAAAAAGCCATATCTGAGACTGGCTAATAAAAGGAAAAGATTAATATGGGCAAAAGCACACAGACATTGGACAGAGGAAGATTGGAAAAAAGTGTTATGGACAGACGAATCGAAGTTTGAGGTGTTTGGATCACACAGAAGAACATTTGTGAGACGCAGAACAACTGAAAAGATGCTGGAAGAGTGCCTGACGCCATCTGTCAAGCATGGTGGAGGTTATGTGATGGTCTGGGGTTGCTTTGGTGCTGGTAAAGTGGGAGATTTGTACAAGGTAAAAGGGATTTTGAATAAGGAAGGCTATCACTCCATTTTGCAACGCCATGCCATACCCTGTGGACAGCGCTTGATTGGAGCCAATTTCATCCTACAACAGGACAATGACCCAAAGCACACCTCCAAATTATGCAAGAACTATTTAGGGAAGAAGCAGGCAGCTGGTATTCTATCTGTAATGGAGTGGCCAGCGCAGTCATCAGATCTCAACCCCATAGAGCTGTTGTGGGAGCAGCTTGACAGTATGGTACGCAAGAAGTGCCCATCAAGCCAATCCAACTTGTGGGAGGGACTTCTGGAAGCATGGGGTGAAATTTCTCCCGATTACCTCAGCAAATTAACAGCTAGAATGCCAAAGGTCTGCAATGCTGTAATTGCTGCAAATGGAGCATTCTTTGATGAAAGCAAAGTTTGAAGGAGAAAATTATTATTTCAAATAAAAAACATTATTTCTAACCTTGTCAATGTCTTGACTATATTTTCTAGTCATTTTGCAACTCATTTGATAAATATAAGTGTGAGTTTTCATGGAAAACACAAAACTGTCTGGGTGACCCCAAACTTTTGAACTGTAGTGTAAGTGAATACAGTGCAGTGAAATTCAGTGACTCACAGGTGACATCTTCTCAGAATGGAGTCGTTCATGTTCTCTTTTCTTCTTCATCCGACCCAGAACACCATGTTGACTTCCAGTCTTCTTCATCTCCAATGCCCAAGCGCGAACCACAAGATATGTCATGAAAGTGTTGATGTAACCTGTATACCACGTTCACGTGACCCAATGTGCCACGTCACAGCTTATTCAAATCATGGAAGCGTTCAGTCTACATGACTACCGCCCATCATGGTGCGCATACCTTAGATTAAAATTTCGACATATAACTAACTCTAAACCTCATAAGCTAATTTTCTTTAGCTATTATACTAGGATGTACAATTCTATATTAAAATATTATCATATTAGTCATGTGTCCTAGAATACCCACATCCAGCGATGGGTGGGATGGGTGAAACATAAAATAGTTTTCCATGAGTTTTGGACTGCGATGTGCTGCTGATCTCCCCTTTTGGGGGTAATATATATAGGGAATATGGGGGTTATATAAGGGACTCCCATCATCCCTGTATATACCAGCCATCATCCCCATATGTAACCACCATTATCCGTGTATGAACCAGCCTACCATTATCTCAGTATAAAATCTCCATCACCCCTGTATATACCATTAGGGCGGGCACTGTCAGCTTGCTGTGGCGTGCGGGCATTGTGGCTAAAGAAGAAGTAAATGGGGTGGGCATTGAGGACACCGTGGACCAATAGGATGCCTGAAATGCCGGTATATGGGAGAAGTCCAGCAGAATCTGAAAATATGCCTCCTGATTGCTTAGGCTGGGTTCACACAACTTATTTTCAGACGTAAACGAGGCGTATTATGCCTCGTTTTACATCTGAAAATAAGGCTACAATACGTCGACAAACATCTGCCCATTCATTTGAATGGGTTTGCCGACGTACTGTGCAGACAACCTGTCATTTACGCGTCGTCGTTTGACAGCTGTCAAACGACGACGCGTAAAAATACAGCCTCGTCAAAAGAAGTGCAGGGCACTTCTTTCAGACGTAATTTGAGCCGTTTCTTCATTGAACTCAATGAAGCACAGCTCAAAATTTACGGCTGTCAGAGAAGCCCCGCAAAATGCGAGGAGGAGCATTTACGTCTGAAACAAGGCAGCTGTTTTCTCCTGAAAACAGTCTGTCTTTTCAGACGTAAAAGCCTGCTATTGTGTGCACATACCCTTAAAGGCTATGTACACCTTTGCACAGTTTTTTTTTTAATTGCCTTGTATGTATTTTGTAAAATAAATCACATTTCTAATTGGTCTACCATTTGTCTTCTGTACCTGCAGTGTATTTCAGTTCATGGCCAGCTGCTGTATTCAGTTATCTCTCTAAGGCCCTGTTCACACCTGCGTTGGTGTGTTTCGTTGTTCTGCTCCATCAGTGGTGCAGAACAAAGGAATAACGTAAGCAACTGTTCCGTCGCACAACGGACACCGCCACCTGCCGACAGAACCCATTGACTTTAGTGGGTTCCATTGGCTTTCCGTCAGGCGGGGGACCGTGATTTTACCAGAGACAATAGTGCAGATGTGAACGAGGCCTTATCCGTCAGTCATCACCCTAATGGCAAACTGAGCAGCTCCTCCTTTGCAGGCTCATGAACAAGCATTTACTGTGGAATCTGTGCATGTGCATGGTGCTAATTACTGCATACCTCCTAACCGTCCCGGATATAGGGGGGTAGTCCAGGATTCTGGGCGCTGTTACGCTGTCCCAAGCGGCCGGTGGTATGTCTTGGTGTCAACTGTATCTGCGTCCTCAGGATGCAGATACAGTTTAATCCAATGCTAATGAAAGGGATCGTCAGCTCCCTGCTTCTGTATTAGTACCACTCGCCGAGGAATTCCCGGGCACAGCGCTACTTTAAGTGCGGAGCCCCTTGTCTCACTATCCATATATGAACATTGACGTCGGGGACTACTCCTGGAACGGAATCCACTGCCTTTGCATTGCCGATGGTCTGGCCGGGGATTCCGCTCCTAGGCGGAACCCCTGATGTCACTTTCCATATATGTACAATTACATCAAGGGCTCCTCCTGGAGAGCAATCCTTGGCCACAGCGTGGCCGACGCTCTGGACAGAGATTCTGCTCCTATAGGGAATGCCTTACGTCACTGTCCATATATGGACAGTGACGGCAGGGGCTCCTCCTGGAGTGGAATCCCTGGGGGGGTGGCACCATCTACATGGGCACTGTGTGTGACACTATCTATATGGGCACTGGCACTTTATATGTGCGCACTGGTACTAGGGGTAGCTAAGGGGGCATTAAACTGTATGGGGGCAGCTATTTGTCATTATAATGTGTAGGGGGTCCTATGGGAACATAATAATGAGTGGGCTGAACCGGGTATGTGTGGGCGGAGATTACTTAGATTAGATACTTGAAAGTTGGTAGGTATGTTTACTGGTGTGTGCTGGGGCAGAGCGTGTGTGCCTACTCCAAATTTGCAGCATAAGGCAATGAGGTTGCTTTACCACATGCCAATGCTGCAATTTTGGGAATTGCTCCCTCTAGTGACCAGCACATGGAAATGTTATAAATTAGAATCTGATTTATAATATTTCCTGACTTGTGAAAAAATTAAAAAATTAAAACAATGTTTAATCACTTATATACTAACTGTTTAACTGAAAAAAAAAAATAATTCCTAGCGACACATTCCCTTTAATACTGGCGTTTCATACACCAGCCCTATTAAACAGTTTGCTGGAGTAAGATGCAACACATTTATTAACAGGCGAACGACTCTTAATAAATGTGTCGCATCTTTTAGCTGCAACGCAGCCTGTCATCAGTACTTTCTATGTGCCGCGGCCTGCTGTACATTTAAAGTACATTTTTAAAATGTATTTTATTGTCTGATTGGGGGGGCATACAGTCTGATTGGGGGGGAGGTATGGGTCTGGCACGGACCTTTGCCTTGTTACGCCCCCCAGAGATAAATCTGTGCGGCATTATACATATAGATTTCTGCTATAATTTACATCAGTTACTGGCGTAAATTATAGTAAAATTGTTGGCCATCTCTGCTAAGCCCCGCTCATTTTTTGCCCCCAAAAATTATGACATTTGCGTATTTTGTGAATTTTCTACGCTAATAAACTGTTGTAGAAAGGTTAATATATTCCCCCCAAAGGCTACAGACCGTGATACAATATCTTAATGTAAGGATGTGTACACTTAATTGTGCTGCAACGCTTGTTGTCTCCATTCTATGTCAGTGTGGGAAGTAGATGTCCGGCCTTATGATTTTGTGATATGTAATAGACCCAGAATCCCAATCACCATACCAAAGAATGCAAAATAAAGACACAAAACATTATAATTGGGTGTTAAATGGTCAAAACTTTTATTATATTATATGACCAAACCCAAAATGGCAAACCTCCGACTCACGAAGAGTCACCCTCCAGCACGCAGGAAAGGAAAAACCCCCTGTGGGGGAAACCTCTAGGGAAACCATGGCTGGAGGATTGCCCTTCCTCTGGGCTTAGAAGGTGCCAAAATATAATTTGTAACAGAATTTATACGTTTTCTCAGATTTTTAAGGAAAGACAATACAATGAACGAACGAACGAACGAACGAACGAACGAACGACATAAAACACATAAATCGGCTGATCTGGATGGCTAGGCGGGTGTCTCTCTTCCTGGGCACCCATTAAAATTAATGGGCAATCCACGGATGAGACGGGTCCTCCAGATGCCTCCTTGTAGCATCTGTCTCCGCTCTGGCTAATAGAGGGGGATCTCCTGCTGGAAACCCCCCTCTATTACAGACAACCCGTATGAAGAGGATGTGATGAAGAAGTGGTCTGGGGTGAAGGGTTTCCCTGCTAGAACCTCCAAATTACATCAGGTCGGTATTGGTGGGGGTCAAGCTCAAGGTCCTCAGTCCCATCCAATATGGCGCTGAATGTGGCAGTAAAACTTTCTAATATGGAATCTTCTTTATGTCATAAACATTTGTATTTATGACATCAGCACCTTCATCATCATTACTACAGGAATTTATTACCACTGCACAACTCATACATTGTGACGTCACCCACAGTGGTCTGAAGTGTTAACCCTTTAATGACTGGAAATGAACTTAGTACAGAGGCCATAAAGCTGAATAGAACATATCAGCGGCCATAAAGGAAAAGGGATAATGCAGGGAGCATCTCCGCACAAGAACTATCCATGACAAAGAGTTCTCCAGGATAAGATAACTTGTCTGCTTTCTCCAAAAACCAGCACCACACCTGTCCATAGGTTGTGTGTGGTATTACAGCTCATTACCATTCACTTCAATGGAGCTAACCTGCAATACCAGATACAACCTGTGGATAGGTGTGGTGCTGTTTTTGGAAGAAAGCAGCCATATTTTTATAACTCTGCACAGCTCCTGTTAGAAATAGTTAAAATAAAGTGGGGGGAGAAGGAGAAGAAGGGGAGAGGGAAAGAAGAAAGTAAAAAAAGGGAAAAAGAGGAACTCTGAGGTAAAAGATATCAAACTAGACTGAAAGGAGTCTGCTGGAGGTGCCAGATGGAAAGACATATTTCTGCCATGGGGACCAGATTAGTTGAAATGTATCTTGAAGGGGGGCTTCAGAGAGTGGGTTTTAACCCCTTCCCGCCCTATGAAGTGCTGTTGCATTGAAAAACTATGCAGTTCATCTTCAAATGCAGCGTCACAAAAACAAATTATTTAGTAAAAAATAAAACTATATAAATTTGGTATCGCCATAATCGTAACGACACGCAGAATCAAGTTATCATGCAATTCATGCCACCCGATGAACACTGTAAAATCAAAACAGAAATGGCGGAATTACAGTTTTTTTGTTCAATTCACCCCACAAAATGTAGGTTTTTTTACATTGTTTTTTTAATACTTTATATGGTATATTAGGCCGCAGGGTAAATTCCACGTAAACAGCGTCATTCATCGGTTAACTGTTTAAATGATACCAGTTCAAGTGACCTTTATCGAAAAACACTATAAGACATTTTTTCCCAATTAACCTTTTAATTGGGGCTAGCATGTGTGATACTGTCTGCTAAGCCGTTGTATCTCAGCATATTATATGTGATACTGTCTGCTGAGCCGCTGTCTCCTATCAAGTAGCAGAGCTATCAGGTGTCATAGTCTTAGGGTTCACACGCAAAGTCAAAAATGGCTGAAAATTACAGAGCTGTTTTCAGAGAACACAGCCTTTGATTTACAGCCGTTTTTGAAGCTGTAAACGTTTTTTGAGGTGTTTTTTTCTAGCTGTTTTTGGAGCTGTTTTTCCATTGACACAATGAAAAACATCTCCAAAAACGGCTCAAGAAGTGACATGCTCCTTCTTTTTACGTGCCGTTTTAAAATACAATAGGCAGATGTTTGAAGGCATTGGGCTACCGATTTTTCATGCGTATTTGAAGGCGTTTACGCTCCGAAATACGCCTGAAAACACAGCGCGTGAATATACCCTTATAGATACGCTGTCTCAGATATATATATCTTTTTTTTTTTGTTTTTTTAGGGGTGTGGGCAAAACACATGTCTTGTGGCACAAAACAGTCTGATTAGTGGGGGAGATACAGGGTCTGGCTTAGGCCTTTTGTTGCACACTCAATGTAAAATTGTACACTAGCTCGGAGCTGGCGTTGATTTCTGCTTTACATTACGCCCGTTACTGGCGTAAATGATAGTAAAATTGTCGGCCCTTTCCGCAAAGCGCCACACACTTTTCAAAAAAGTGCCAAAGGCAGCGAAAAGTGACCGAAAACTTTCCTGCACTTTTGGGATTTTTCTATGCCAGATAAGAGGCTTAGCAAGGTTAATAAATTCTCGTCTAAGGCTACAGACAGTAATACAATATCTTAATGCAAGGATCTGTACACTCAGTGTCTGACTGAGGTACCTTGGACCCACCAAAGGAAATAATTCTTGGGGGTCTACCCTTCAACTATATAGAAATAATTTAAACACTCTTAAATGTGTACTAAAAACGTGTGTTGTAAAACAAAGACCAGTATTCCCACCATATTGTGACAGATATCAGTCCTACACAGGCATTCTGCAGACCATATAAGTGAATACAGTGCAGTGAAATTCAGTGACTCACATGTGACATCTTCTTAGATTGGAGTCGTTCACGTTCTCTTTTCTTCTTCAGCTGGCCCAGAACGCCATGATGACTTCTTCCAGTCTTCTTCATCTCCAATGCCCAAGCGTGAACCACAAGATACATCATGAAAGTGTTGATGTAACCTAGATACCACGTGTAATGACGGGGTAGGGATACAGACAGGTGAGCCCTAATCTACCCGCCTCTCAGTCCCTGCCTACTTGCACGGCCCGTCCTAGGCAACGGCGTACAACTGGGCGACGGTCCCTACGCTCAATATGTGCACGACAGACAAACAGACAAGTGTACACAGAAGCTAAGGGAAATGGGGCAGTTGCCCACGGCAACACAGTGAGCAACAGGCGTAGTGAACGAGTCGAGTCAAAACAGGAGTGTACCAGGTACCAAACACAGAGCCAGGGTCAAAATGAAGCAAGGTCAATAATAATAGCAGGAGCAGCAGAGCCAGAAAACAGGAAAGAATCACAGGCAAAGACAAGCAGGAAATGAAGGTATAAATAGACCGAGGCCGGGAGCTAGAACCGTCTGGCCAGGCTGTAATAGGTTCTCCCACTCCTGAGCCTACCAGCCTGAGTGGTAGCAGATCGAGTCACTCTATCAGACCTAGGAGCAGGTGCAGACTGATTAACCACGGGCGTCGACACAGAAGCTGTGTCTGGCAGATCCTTTACACCACGTTCCCGTGACCTAATGTGCCACGTCACAGCGTATTCAAATCATGGAAGTGTCCAGTCTACATGACTACCGACTGTCATGGTGTGCAAACCTTAGATCAAAATGTTGACATATAACTAACTGACTCTAAACCTCATAGGGTAATTTTCTTTAGCTATTATACCAGGATGTAGGCGGAGGAGTAGGCTAAGAGAACGGAAAGTGGCCGAGGCGGGAGTTGGGCCAGAGTGAATATGACGCTTGACTGGGGTCTGGGGAGGGGAAGGGGAGAGAGACAGGTGGGAAGGTGGGAGCAGAGGGGCAACATGAAAAAAATTATTAAACTGAATCTACTGCTTTAAAACAGTCACTCACCAAGTTGCGGAGCTGGCCCCTGCATGGATCCCATTCCTTTCTACAAACCAATTAACGCTAATCATAACCTTGATGAGCGGCGGCTGCCCACTTTATTTTACTTTTGTGGCCAGGCCCCTGACAGTAGTACCAGCGGTACTATCCTGATGGCAGGCCTGTTTGCAGGAGTACTAGCCAACTACGTCACAGATAACCCAAGTTTCAAGACCATGCAAATTTATGGATTTTTGGCATCCCATGGAATATGGGAACAATAGGGAATTCTATCAGTAAGTATTCTGCCTGTTTGTTGGCTAATACTCCTGATCCAATTCCTTCTTCTAGCAGATTTTTTAAAGATTCCTTACATGCGGTGCTTGGTTTCGCCACAAGTTTGCGATATGTCGATTCATTGTCTAAAATGGTATGAACGTGTCTGGGATATAAAGAGGAATCTAGAACAACTCCTGCTCCGTAAGATTTGGAGGACACAGTTATACGCTGGATATATGGTGAGCCCATCTGTGTTTTCACCGTCAGCCCTTATGTGTACATAGTGAACCTTTTAGAAGGTTAATCTTTACCCGCTAAGGTGGAAGGGTTGGTTCCAATGCCTAGTTATGGTGGTGTCTGAGGAAATAAAGGTCCTTTTAGACGTCCCGATACTGACCATGAAAACCAGCACCAATCGACGATACAGCGTGTCACAAGGAGCAATCATCGTTAATGTATGGGGGCAAACAATCGTTACTACACCAGACCCCGCACCGATCTGCCAGTCCAGCTGCCTCCGGGCACTGGACAACACTGCCGGAAGCAGATTGCTCAGATCACTGCATAGCAGCCGTTCGGCAGAACTGCAGCTCGGCCTCTATTCTTTGACCGGAGCCATCTACTTCCTGCAGTGTTGTCCGGTGCCCAGAGGCAGCTGGAGTGGTGGATCGGTGCGGGGTCTGGTGTAGTAACGATTGTTTGCCCCCATACATTAACGATGATTGCTCCTTGTGACACGCTGTATCGTCGATTGGTGCTGGTTTTCATGGTCAGTATCGGGACGTCTAAAAGGACCTTTATTTCCTCAGACACCACCATAACTAGGCATTGGAACCAACCCTTCCACCTTAGCGGGTAAAGATTAACCTTCTAAAAGGTTCACGCACCGATCATATACTGATGACCTATCCAGTGGATAGGTCATCAGTTGTCAGAACGTGGAAAACCCTTTTAAAGGGAAGGTGTCACGGAAATATATTTTTTATATATATATATATATATATATATATATATATATATATATATATATATATATATATATATATAATATTGCTTTTAGTATGTCATTAAAATAAATTGTATTTATTTGTGTTTTTTTGTTGTACTTTTTACTTTTTTCCTTCTTTTACTTCTCTATGGGGGCTGCCATTTTTTTTTTCATCTCTGTATCTGTCCATTAACGACACATACAGAGATGGAATACGGCACATACATTCCCATAGAGAATGCGAACGGGAGCCGTTCCATTCACTATAGTGTATGCCGTCTGTGTGGGAACGGCGCATGCGCCACTCCCACACAGATCAAAAGAAAGGTCTTTAGTAGAGCGACATCCAGCGCTATTTTCATGTGGACCGGAAGCCACGGCCGGACAGTAAGATGACGACTTCCGGTCGCGGCTTCCGGCCATATGTTGAAGGCAGCGCAGATGCAAGGACTAGGAGCGGCAGGGCGGAGGCGGCGGCAGGAGCAGGTAAGTTATGTTTGTGTATGTGATGTGTGTGTATGTTAGTGTTATACTTTCTGCTGAGCACTGTATCTAATCTTCCTACACTGTGCATTCGCTCAGAAAATGGCGGCACACAGTGTAGGAGGTTTGAAGATTCAAGCCCCTTCTTTCTCCTGGCACTAGGCAGGATAAAGGAGGGGGGATTCTGTGAGGACACTAGAGTGAGTGTGTCTACTACAAATTTGCAGCATAAGGCAATGAGGTTGCTTTACCACATGCCAATGCGGCAATTTTGAGAATTGCTCCCTCTAGTGACCAGCACATGGAAATGTTATAAATTAGAATCTAATTTATAATATTTCCTGAAAAAAATAAAATAAAATTTCTAGCGACACATTCCCTTTAATACTGGCGTTTCATACACCAGTCCTATTAAACAGTTTGCTGGAGTAAGATGCAACACATTTATTAACAGGCGAAAGACTCTTAATAAATGTGTTGCATCTTTTAGCTGCAACGCGGCCTGTCATCAGTACTTTCTACGTGCTGCGGCGTGCTGTAAGAGCCTGAGGGAATCCGGGAGGGAGAATCGGAGTGGTGAGGTAAGTACATTTTTAAAATGTATTTTATTGTCTGATTGGGGGGCAAACAGTATGATTGGGGGGAGGTATGGGTCTGGCACGGAACTTTGCCTTGTTACGCTCCCCAGAGATAAATCTGGGCCGCACTATACATATAGATTTCTGCTATAATTTACATCAGTTACTGGCGTAACTTATAGTAAAATTGTTGGCCATTTCTGCTAAGCCCCGCCCATTTTTTGCACCCCAAAAATGTCAACATTTGTGTATTTTAGTAAACTGTTGTAGAAAGGTTAATATATTCCCCCCAAAGGCTACAGACTGTAATACAATACAACCCCTTCCCTCTTTAGCCACTTTTGACCTTCCTGACAGAGCCTCATTTTTCAAATCTGACATGTGTCACTTTATGTGGTAATAACGTCGGATTGCTTTTAGCTATCCAAGCGATTCTGAGATTGTTTTCTCATGACACATTGGACTTGATGTTACTGGCAAAATTTGCTCGATATGTTCAGTATTTAATTGTGAAAAACACCAAAATTTAGCGAAAAATTGCAAACATTTGCATTTTTCTCAACTTAAATGTATCTGCTTGTAAGGCAGGTAGTTATAACACACACAATTGTTGCTAACTAACATCCCCCATATGTCTACTTTAGTTTGGCATCGTCTTTTGAACATCCTCTTATTTTTCTAGGACGTTACAAGGCTTTGAACTTAGCAGCAATTTCTCACATTTTCAAGAAAATTTCAAAAGGCTATTTTTACAGGGGCCCGTTCACTTGTGAAGTGGCTTTGAGGGCCTTATATATTAGAAACCCAAAAAAAGTCACCCCATTTTGAAAACTTCACCCCTCAAAGTATTCAAAACAGCATTTAGAACATTTCTTAACCCTTTAAACTTTTCACAGGAATTAAAGCAATGTAGGGGTGAAATTTACAAATAAATTTTTAATCCATTTTTATTTATAACACAGAAAGTTTTTCCATAGAAATGCAACTCAATATTTATTGCCCAGATTCTGCAGTTTTAGGAAATATCCCATATGTGGCCGTAGCGTGCTACTGGACTGAAGCACCGGCCTCAGAAGCAAAGGAGCACCTAGTGGATTTTGGGCCCTTATTTTTATTCGAATATATTTTAGGCACCATGTCAGGTTTCAAGGGCTCTTGCGGTGCCAAAACAGTGGAAATCCACCAAAAGTGATCCCATTTGAGAAACTACACACCTCAAGGAAATTATCTAGGTGTATACTGAGCGTTTTGACCCCGCAGGTTTTTTGCAGAAATTATTGGAAGTAGGCCCTGAAAATAAAAATCTACATTTTTTCAAAGAAAATGTAGGTAAAGCTAATTTTTTCTCATTTCCACAAGGACTGAAGGAGAAAAGGCACCACAACATTTGTAAAGCAATTTCTCCCGAGTAAAACAATACCCCACATGTGGTAATAAATGGCTGTTTGGACACACGGCAGGGCTTAGAACGGATGGAGCACCATTTGGCTTTTGGAGTTCACATTTAGCAGGGATGGTTTGCGGAGGCCATGTCACATTTACAAAGCCCCTGAGGGGATAAAACAGTGTAAACCCCCCACAAGTGACCTCATTTTGGAAACTACACCCATTGAGGAAATTATCTAGGGGTATACTGAGCGTTTTGACCCCACAGGTTTTTTGCAGAAATTATTGGAAGTAGGCCCTGAAAATAAAAATCTACATATTTTCAAAGAAAATGTAGTTTTAGCACATTTTTTCTCATTTCCACAAAGACTGAAGGAGAAAAAGCCAGCAAAATTTGTAAAGAAATTTCTCCCGAGTAAAACAGTACCCCACATTTGGTAATAAACGGCTGTTTGGACACACGGCAGGGCTTAGAATGGAAAGAGCGCTATTTGGCTTTTGGAGATCACATTTAGCAGGAATGGTTTGCGGAGGCAATGTCGCATTTGCAAAGCCCCTGAGGGGCAAAACAATGAAAACGCCCAAATAGTGACTCCCTTTAGGAAACTACACCCCTTGAGGAATCCATCTAGGAGTATTGTGAGCATTTTGACCCCATAGATGTTTCATAGAATTTATTAGAATTGGGCAGTGAAAATAAAAACAATCCTTTTTCTTCAATAAGACGTAGTTTTACTGCAAATTTTTGGGATTTCTCAACAAATAATGCAAAAAAAGAACACAACATTTGTAAAGCAATTTCTCCCGAGTACGGCAATACCCCATATGTGGTCATAAACGGCTGTTTGGGCACACGGCAAGGCTCAGAAAGGAAAGAGCACCATTTGGAGTGCAGATTTTGCTGGATTGGTTTCTGGGCACCTGTGGGACCAAAACTGTGGATACCCCGCAGAAGTGACCACATTTTGGAAACTACGCCCTCAATGCATTTACCTAGGGGTGTAGTAAGCATGTTAACCCTGCAGGTGTTTTGTAGAAATTAGTGTGCACTCGATGTTGCAGAGTGAAAATGGGATTTTTTTTCCATAGATATGCCAATATGTGGTGCCCAGCTTGTGCCACCATAACAAGACAGCTCTCTAATTATTATGCTGGGTTTCCTGGTTTTAGAAACACCCTTCATGTTGCCCTAATCTTTTGCCGAACATTCGACCAGGCTCAGGAGTGAAAGCGTACCATGCAAAATCGAGGCCTAATTTGGCGATTTATAAAGTATTGGATCACAATTGCAGAGGTTCAGATGTGAAATAATAAAAAGAAAGCCCTGAGAAGTGACCCCATTTGGAAACTGCACCCCTCAAGGCATCTATTAAGGGGTGTAGTGAGCATTTTCACCCACAGGTATTTTCCATAAATGATTGCGCTGCGGGTGGTGCAAAGTAAAAATTGATATTTTTCTATAGAAATGCCATTTCAATGGCAAATATGTCATACCCAGCTTATGTCACTGGAGACACACACCCCAAAATTTTTTAAAAGGGTTCTCCCGGGTATGACGATGCCATATATGTGGAAGGAAACTGCTGTTTGGGCACACTGTAGGGTTCAGATGGGTGGGAGCGTCATTTGGCTTTTGGAGCGTGGAATTTGCTTGGTAATAGTTTTGTTTGGAGTGTTTCCGTTTATAACGTGGGGCATATGTGAGCTGGGCAGAGTACATCAGGGGCATAGTCAGGGGGTATAATAATGGGGTAAAAAAACAATAAAATAATCCATTTATGTGTGTTACGCTGTGAAGCAATCCTTTCTGCACAGGCCAGTGTCGCACTGATATATGGCGTCCTATAATACGGGCACCCTCGCTTCCAGCAGATATGTTTGGGCCCTCCCCTTCCTGGTTCCCTAATTTTAGATCCTTGATAAATCGCACCCTGAAACAGAGGAAATGTTCCCTTCGGGCACAACTGCATATTTTTTATTTCCTGACTTATTGGAGCCATAACTAATTTTATTTTTTCATAGACGTAGCGGTATGAGGGCTGTTTTTTTGCAGGACAAGCTGTAACGATTATTGTTACCATTTTCGGGTACATGCGACTTTTTGATCACCTTTCATCCTATTTTTTGGAAGGCCAGGTAAACAAAAAAACGCAATTCTGGCACAGCTTTTTTATTTTTTTTTATACAGTGTTCACCATGCGTTATAAATTACATGTTAACTTTATTATGTGGATCCGTACGATTCCGGAAATACCTAATTTATAGAACTTTTTTATGTTTGACAACATTTTGCACATTAAAATTGCATTTGTAAAAAGAATGTATTTTTTCTGTCGCCAAGTTGTGAGAACCATATCTTTCCAATTTTTTTGTCGACGGAGCTGTATGAGGGCTTGTTTTTTGCGAGACAAGCTATAGTTTTTATAGGTACCATTTTTGGATACGTGCAACGTTTTGATCACTTTTTATTCCAATATTTGTAGGGCAGAGTGACCAAAAAACAGAAACTCGGGTATAGTCTTTTACAGGTTTTTTTTACGCTGTTCACCGTGTGCAATAAATAATATAATATTTTGATACATCAGGTCGTTACGGTCGCGGCAATACCAAATACGTATGGTTTATTATTTTTTTTCAATAATAAAGGACTTGATAAGCGAAAAAGGGCGATAGTGTTTTATTTTATTACTTGAAACTTTTATTGTTTTCAAACTTCTATTTTTTTCATTTTTTTTCTAATACTTTGCACTACCTACGTAGTGCAATGTATTAGATCTGTCAGTTATTCACTGACAGCAAGCCGATTAGGCTTCGCCTCCCGGCGGGGCCTAATCGGCTTCCGTAATAGCAGAGCAGGAGGCCATTGTGTCTCCTGTTGCCATAGCAGCAGTCGCCAGTCCTGATTGCCTGTCAGGGCTGGTGATCTGCTAGTAACCACTACAATGCAGTAATCGCTTTCGATTGCTGCATCGAGGGGGATAATGGCAGTGATTGGAGCTAGCTCCGGTTCCTGCCATTAAAGGTGGATGCCATCTTTCCGGCGGCTACGGAAGCCGATCAGGCTCCGCCGCCGGGCGGATCTTGACCGTCTTCCATATTAGGCAGACCGGGAGGCCAGTATTAGGCCTCCGGTTGCCATTGCAGCCACCGGAACGCCGGCAATTTCATTGCTGGGGTTCCGATGAGCTGCAAACACCTTAAGTGCAGCACTCGCGTTTGAGCGCTGCACTTAAGGGGTTAATGGCGGGGATCGAAGCTAATTTTGGTCCCCGCCATTACAGCCGGATGTCAGCTGTAAGATACAGCTGAGATCCGGGGATGATGGCACCGACTCAGCTTCTGGGCCGTTGCCAAACATTTGGCGTATGGATATGGCAATTTGCGGGAAGTCATAACTTTCCATGGCGTACCCATACGGCAAATGTCAGGAAGGGGTTAATGTAAGGATGTGTACACTTAATTGTGCAGCAACGCTTGTTGTCTCCATTCTATGTCAGTGTGGGAAGTAGATGTCCGGCCTTATGATTTTGTGATATGTGATAGACCCAGATTCCCAATCACCAAACCAAAGAATGCAAAATAAAGACACAAAACATTATAATTGGGTGTTAAATGGTCAAAACTTTTATTATATTATATGACCAAACCCAAAATGGCAAACCTCCGACTCACGAAGAGTCACCCTCCAGCACGCAGGAAAGGAAAAACCCCCTGTGGGGGAAACCTCTAGGGAAACCATGGCTGGAGGATTGCCCGTCCTCTGGGCTTAGAAGGTGCCAAAATAGAATTTGTAACAGAATTTGTACGTTTTCTCAGATTTTCAAGGAAAGACAATACAATGAACGAACAACATAAAACACATAAATCGGCTGATCTGGTTGGCTAGGCGGGTGTCTCTCTTCCTGGGCACCCATTAAAATGAATGGGTGATCCACGGATGAGACGGGTCCTCCAGATGCCTTCTTGTAGCATCTGTCTCCGCTCCGGCCAATAGAAGGGGATCTCCTGCTGGAAACCCCCCTCTATTACAGACAACCCGTATGAAGAGGATGGCATCACTGTGATGAAGAAGTGGTCTTGGGTGTAGGGTTTCCCTGCTAGAATCTCCAAATTACATCAAGTCGGCATTGGTGGAGAAGTCAAGCTCAAGGTCCTCAGTCCCATCCAATATGGCGCTGAATGTGGCAGTAAAACCTTCTAATATGGAATCTTCTTTATGTCATAAACATTTGTATTTATGACATCAGCGCATTCATCATCATTACTGCAGGAGTTTATTAACACTGCCGCCTCATTCATTGTGACGTCACCCACAGTGGTCTGAAGTGTTAACCCTTTACTGACTGGCAGTGTACTTACCACAGAGGCCATAAAGCTGAATAGAACATATCAGCGGCCATAAAGGAAAAGGGATATTGCAGGGAGCATCTCCGCACAAGAACAATGCATGACAAAGGGTTGTCCAGGATAAGATAACTTGTCTGCTTTCTCCAAAAACCAGCACCACACCTGTCCATAGGTTGTGTGTGGTATTACAGCTCATTACCATTCACTTCAATGGAGAAAACCTGCAATACCAGATACAACCTGTGGATAGGTGTGGTGCTGTTTTTGAAAGAAAGCAGCCATATTTTTCTAACTCTGCACAGCCCCTGTTAGAAATAGTTAAAAAAAAAGGGGGGGAGAAAATAAATTAAAAAAAGGTAAAAAGAGGAACTTTGAGGTAAAATAAATCAAACTAGACTGAAAGGAGTCTGCTGGAGGTGACAGATGGAAAGACATATTTCTGCCATGGGGACCAGATTAGTTGAAATGTATCTTGAAGGGGGGCTTCAGAGAGTGGGTTTTAACCCCTTATAGCCCTATGAAGTGCTGTTGCATTGAAAAACTATGCAGTTCATCTTCGAATGCAGCGTCACAAAAACAAATTATTTTGTAAAAAATAAAACTATATAAATTTGGTATCGCCATAATCGTAACGACCCGCAGAATCAAGTTATCATGCAATTCATGCCGCCCGATGAACATTGTAAAATCAAAACAGAAATGGTGGAATTACAGGTTTTTTTTCAATTCACCCCACAAAATGTATGCTTTTTTACATTTTTTAAAATACATTATATATTACATTATGCCGCAGGGTAAATTCCACATAAGGTTCACTGAAGTAACAATTGAGTAAAAAATACCTTTTAATAGTAACTTGTTAAAAACAGGGGTAACACACCACTGTGACATAAGCCCCACCGTGATTATTAAAAAATGTATTAAACAAAAAACACTGAGTCATTATGATGCATATATCTCGGTGTTTGTAACGATATTTTGTCTGGAATCAGCATATATCCAGGGCACACCAGTAGTACAATCCCCAAATAAAGCACAGGTGTCCGAATAAATCGGATCTCCTAGTGCTGGGTGTAACACAATATGACTGTCCCCAATGCAAACATTCCATAAACAATAAACGACCCTACGCGTTTCAGATACTCATCCTCAGGGGTCCGTATCTTGGTAACTCTGGCCTCTTCACCAGCGATAGTGATATTCAACAGCAGATATTCTGCTGTGCGTCACGGCAAGATGCACGTATCGATGTCAACGGCATACTTCATTGCAGGCGCTAGGTTACTATAAACGCTAAAACTCCACCCCTCGTATTAGGCGGCAACACATGAACTGACCAATCCCAGCACCCTCTCGATTCGTGACACCTGCCCATGTGACCCCCCGCCGTCAGCTGACAACCAGGGGTCATCATCGGCCGCATCAACCCGAACGCGCAGGCGCAGTAGAAGCCAAGGACAAGTCGCCAGAACTGCCAAACACGAGGAGGTAAGCGCTACACGATAATGTATTATAAGTATATCTTGCGGGACAGTTAAACACCGCAAGTGGACTACCTCACAGAGCAACTCAAAAGTAAATAAACACATGTAAGGTGGACAAGAATACTAGATCCCTCATGTCAGGAGGGACTGACAGGCGATCTCCAAATGTATCGGCTGACCCATATGGCCATCTCAAAACTTAGTATATTAGGCAAATATGAACTCACCCACCCTATAGGCAACCCAGTGGAGATAGGCCACCCATAGGGGAATGGTAAGGCATGTTAGATAAAACATGTGTAATTGGTCTGCTCATTTAAACCTGCTGGTTGTATACATTCCAGTCTATGGATCCATTGTGCTTCTTTGCGTAAAATCAGGTTGTCCCAGTCCCCTCCTCTTTTAGGGGGTCTAACAAGTTCAATTGCTTGAAACTTTAAGCATGCTGCCTGACCTTGGTGTTTAGCATGCACATGCTTAGATATTGGGGTGTCCCTAACATGGATAATATCTCCAACATGCTCCCTAATACGGCGACGAAATTGTCGTGCTGTTTTACCCACATAATTAAGGGGGCATGGACATGTGATTAGGTAGACCACTCCCGCTGTCTTGCAATTGACATAATCCCGAATATTGTATTGTTTCTGTGTAACGACACTACTGAAACTTTTCCCTTTAAAAATGAATTCACAGGCTTTACAGCTACCACATCTAAAAGTGCCTGGTATTTGTCTATCCAGCCACGTACCCCTAGGTGAGATGGGGTCAAAACAGCTATGCATGACTCTGTCCCTTATGTTTTTCCCTCTCCGATACGTGACAGACGGCCTCTGTGTGATCTGATCTACTAAATCTACATCAGAACTGAGAATACGCCAATACCTATTCAGTATCTGCATAATATCATTTTGTTTGGAATCATAGGTGCCTATGAGTCTCGTGACCTGTTCTTCTTTCCGTTTTTTAGGGACCAGGAGACATTGCCTATCTGCATCCCTTGCTCCCTCATAGGCCTTCCTAATAACACTCTTGGGGAAGCCTCTGTCCTTCAATCTTGTTTTGAGTTCCTGGGCCTGGCACTCAAAATCACCCATAGAGCTACAATTCCTGCGTACTCTCATAAATTGGCCTTTCGGAATGCCACGTTTGAGGGAATAAGGATGACAGCTATTCCATTGCAGAAAACTATTGGTTGCTGTTTCTTTCCGATGTACCTTGGTGCGGATTGTGCCTTCTTCTGTTTTTGTGATTTTCAAGTCTAAAAAAGACAATTCTTTCTCACTGATCTCACATGTGAATTTTAGTCCACATCATTATTGTTGAGGGCTGCTACAAAACTATGGAACTCATCCGCTGTAGAGTTCCAGAGGATCAACACGTCATCAATATATCTAATCCATAATCCAACGGATGAAGTCCATTTGACAAATTTGTCCCCAAAGACAATTGTCTCCTCCCACCAGCCAAGAAATAAATTTGCATAGGTGGGAGCAGCAGGACTCCCCATTGCAGTACCACATTGCTGATGAAAAATTTTGTCTTCAAAAATAAATATATTTTTTTCAAGAACAAACTGTAATAACTGCAAAACAAATTGGTTATGAGCTGCAAACTGAGTACCTCGGATAATACTCGACCGCTTTATAACCACATTTGTGAGGTATGGATGAATACAACGCCTCAACATCCAGACTAGCCAGGATTGTATCTTTCTCCAGAGAAATACCGTCAATCTGTTTCAAGACATCCATAGTGTCACGTACATATGATGTGAGACTCAAGACAAAGGGGCGCAACACCTGATCAACATATGTACTCACATTTTGAGTTAAATTATTGATGCCTGAAACAATGGGTCTGCCACGTAAGGGAGGATACCCTTTATGGATTTTGGGCAGGCTATAAAAACATGCCATAACAGGAAATTGTGGGTATAGGAACCCGAACTCACCTGCACTAATCAAAGATCTGCTCTTTGCATCACTCAAGATGCTCAGCAACTCTTTCTTGAATAGTGCCGTAGGGTTATCCTTTAAAATGGTGTAGCAGTCATGGTTAAATAAAATGTCCTCACACATTTTCTTATAATCATCCCTGCTCATGACCACAATGTTCCCACCTTTATCAGATGCCTTTAGAACAATGTTCTGTTTTTTCTCTAAAGTGGTCAGAGCTAATCGTTCAGACCAAGACAAGTTGTTATCCATGCCCCTACTGTCCTGACTAAGACTTTTGATCTCATCTCCCACCATATCCACAAATAAATCCACATTGGTAAAGTCTCCTATAGGTGGCAGCTTCCTACTCTTCATTTTTAGGTTGGTGAAGGGACCTATACCTGGAGCTCTTCCAGATTCCTCTAGTAACCCCTCTAGGGCTGAAAGGCCTTCCATATCAGACTCCTCTAACCCTAATTCCATACATTTTTTCCTATTATGGTGTTTAAAAAATTTTATCCATTTAAGTTTACGAGCAAATAAGTTGAGATCTTTTATCCACGAAAATGAGTCAAATTTAACTGTAGGGACAAAAGAAAGTCCCTTTTCTAATAATGTATTCTCTGATGCACTCAAATTATATTCAGAAAGGTTAATGATTTGAAGCCTATCCATATTATTCCCCTTCACTAATCCTTTTGTCCCCTCAGCATATAGCGGGAAATGGGAGGATTGTTGGCTAAAAAATTATTGCCACTGTTAGAAGAGGCTCTCCCACGGCCTCTATTTCTACCTCTTGCTCCTCCCCTAAATTTTTGTTTCCCACCACTACCACCAAAAAATGGGCCCACTCTTTCAGAGTCTGTAGTTTCACTCTCTGATGTGGAAGGGTCAGATTCCCTCGGCCCCCTATTGGTCTGTTGATATTGCTGTTGTTGTGTAGTAACAAAATCGTACGCTTTTTACTCCCTAAATTCCTGTAGGTCTCTCTGGAATTGGAAGTGTTTACGTTCCTTTAGATGATTAGTGAACCTTTCTAAAGTTTGTTGGAGGATTTTATCCCTTTTATCAAAACCAGGGGTATCTACCAAGGACTTAGCTGCCTCAATCTCTTTTTTAAGCTCAGCACTAATAAAGTCAAACTGGACTTTTTCTTCCTCTACCAAAATCTGCATCAGCCTAAGTGAGCTCCCTGTGATCTCCTGTTCCCACCTTTCTTTTATATTAGCGGTTTTTAATCTTGATGCTGGGACAATGGGGACCCTGAGACCTCTGGGAACTATCTTGTTCTTTAAATAGTTTTCCAGACTCTGGATCTCCCACCAACTTCTAGTATAATCTTTATGCAATCTATTAAGGTTTTTGAAGGTAGATTTAAGAGATGCACCCTGAACTGTATACATCAGTTCACATTCAGAAAAAACGCTTTTAGCCTCACTCATCCACCCATCTGTGTTTAATTCAGAAAGTGCAAAGGCTGCCATACCTAGATATAATGAAATTATTAACTGTATGGACTAAATGTAATTTCACTGTATAGTTTGATAAAAATTTAATTGTGCTCCCACAATATGAAAGAAATTATAAGGTTCACTGAAGTAACAATTGAGTAAAAAATACCTTTTAATAGTAACTTGTTAAAAACAGGGGTAACACACCACTGTGACACTGCGCCTGCGCGTTCGGGTTGATGCGGCCGATGATGACCCCTGGTTGTCAGCTGACGGCGGGGGGTCAACCCCAATTGCTAGACACTATAAGCAATACCATAATCTAGATTGGACAAACCTCAAAGGATGGGCAATTTGCCAACTGAAAATGGGCATAAGAGGAGGTAATTTGGATGAGGCCCTCTTAAAAAGAGAAAGCCAGTGGATTTTTCAAATGAACTCTGTTAATCCAAATGGCTTAAATGAGAGCTTTAATTTTGGTTGCTTTTTGTGAACCAGAAATATTATTGATAAACTTTTTCAAAAAACATTTTTAAAAATTAAAAATTAAGAAAGATCTTTGATAAAAAATTAAATATATAAATAAAAAATTAACCTCCACTGAGAATTCATTGCAAGTACATAAAAGAGATCCTTTAGCAAATCAATATACTAAATAATTCATATTCTTATTTTCCTTTCTTTTGTTGTAAAAAACAAAAATTGGCCAAGTACCATTTATTATGTTATCTCAATACATGGAAGATGAAAGGGAGTTAAAATATACATATAATATACATATAAAAAATCATGTACTTTAAACAACAAATATCAATAGATTAAGTACAGCAAACTTCCATAAATTCCATATAAGATATTAGAAATAATTTCTCTTGTCATATCTGACAGATCAATGTACTTATATATATGGAAAATGACTTGATAAGAATCTATTCTAGATCAAATTGATATCCATATATAATTAGGAAATTTACAATCTAAATAGATATATATATATATATATATATATATATATATATATATATAAAAACGAAGAGCAATGGTTAACCATATAAAAACACCATTCAAAAATGACTTTTCTCTGTTTTAGAGATAACTTTGAGCCTCGGGACAGATACTAGAAATTGATCTACCTGTCACTTACACACCTCCATAATTAAAACAATCCCATTGGCTCCCTTGACTGTCAATCAATACACATGATATTTAAGGGCGCCAGAATCGGCGGGTCACACCCCAAGAGGAAGCCGGAATGCCGGCGAAACGCGCGTCGGGTGTCCAGTCATATTAATGAACTCAATGCATAAGGTCTTAGCCTAATTCAATGCTGCTACCAACAACAATTTAAGAACTATAAGTCTGCAAAGACTCACTTATAAAAGCACTGCTCCCTGTAGGAGAGCGGGACGTGAATTAAGAATTTTTGAATTTTGACAAGCGCTGCAGGTTGAATCCCTGACAGCGCGTACAAAGACAGCTGACTTGCAGAGCAAGTTAATCAGACCACCAGTAATGCTGCCACTGACGGCCTTTTCTGTAAAAACTGAGATATAAGGAAATAAAGAAGCAAATAGCTTTCTAAGAAAGCACACTATTAAGCGTAATCCTAACTGAAAATACAATGCTTATAAAACATGAACATATATAAAAGTGGCCTGGTCAGAACATAGCACGTCGATATATACAAGCAGCCTGTTATATAATTGTAATCTGCTGCTGTTTGCTGCTTTTCACAGAAAACAGACAGCAATCAGTCCATAATAAAAGAGAAACAAGCGGCTAAATTTGCTGCTGATCCCAATACAGAGGATCGTTGTTGCAAGCTCTATATAACACACAAGCTAACCAGCTCAAATACTGCATAGTGCCACTGTGAATAGCCTCTTACAAATTCAAGGAGGGAACTAAATTAGAGCACACTACAATCATAGCATTCTCTATAGTGCTCACTCATACAAGCTACCGCACTGTTACTACTTCTGTCAGAGGAAGCCAGCGTGTTATAACAAAATGTGGACTGCTGAAAAATTGTATGATAGACAACAATACCTTTAAAATAAATATTACAATTAAAATTCAATACCAACATTGACTGTTGCAAATTATCCTAAAAATACGAATCAACAGCTAACACTGATATATGCAACAAATTGCAATCTGCTGCTGTTTGCTGGTTTACAAAAAGCAGACAGCAATAGCAGGTTTATAACAATCAGTGCAAAGCACAAAAGAAATAGATAAAGTACGTGTTGCACAGCAATTGAATTGATACAAAGTCTATTTACAAATAGAAAACATTACAAATGTCAGTGCATACAAAACTGATACAATGTTTAATGATTGACAGCTAACACTGATTCACACAGAGCATACAATATGCCTATGGGATCGAATTTATACTTACCTCAGCTATTAACCAAGTCTAACTATATTGTTGTATGATAGTAGCATAAAAGACAAATTCTGTTCTTTAAGTGCAGGACAAGGGGTCCTCTGCACTGCTGAATAATTGACCTACATTGAGAAATAAACATTTTAGGAATATTTTAAATTAAATATATTAATAAAATTTATTATTTTTTTCAATTTTCAATAGGAACCACAACTCTTTTCCTTTCTCCCTACTTCCAAAATATATTAATTACATTATTTGGTGGTGTACACCTTGTGGTTCCCCATAACTCACTTTGTATATATATAAATAAGTGAGGGTATCAGCAAAATCTATATTTTGACTAGGCTTCAAATCATTAACCTTTCTGAATATAATTTGAGTGCATCAGAGAATACATTATTAGAAAAGGGACTTTCTTTTGTCCCTACAGTTAAATTTGACTCATTTTCGTGGATAAAAGATCTCAACTTATTTGCTCGTAAACTTAAATGGATAAAAAATTTTAAACACCATAATAGGAAAAAATGTATGGAATTAGGGTTAGAGGAGTCTGATATGGAAGGCCTTTCAGCCCTAGAGGGGTTACTAGAGGAATCTGGAAGAGCTCCAGGTATAGGTCCCTTCACCAACCTAAAAATGAAGAGTAGGAAGCTGCCACCTATAGGAGACTTTACCAATGTGGATTTATTTGTGGATATGGTGGGAGATGAGATCAAAAGTCTTAGTCAGGACAGCAGGGGCATGGATAACAACTTGTCTTGGTCTGAACGATTAGCTCTGACCACTTTAGAGAAAAAACAGAACATTGTTCTAAAGGCATCTGATAAAGGTGGGAACATTGTGGTCATGAGCAGGGATGATTATAAGAAAATGTGTGAGGACATTTTATTTAACCATGACTGCTACACCATTTTAAAGGATAACCCTACGGCACTATTCAAGAAAGAGTTGCTGAGCATCTTGAGTGATGCAAAGAGCAGATCTTTGATTAGTGCAGGTGAGTTCGGGTTCCTATACCCACAATTTCCTGTTATGGCGTGTTTTTATAGCCTGCCCAAAATCCATAAAGGGTATCCTCCCTTACGTGGCAGACCCATTGTTTCAGGCATCAATAATTTAACTCAAAATGTGAGTACATATGTTGATCAGGTGTTGCGCCCCTTTGTCTTGAGTCTCACATCATATGTACGTGACACTATGGATGTCTTGAAACAGATTGACGGTATTTCTCTGGAGAAAGATACAATCCTGGCTAGTCTGGATGTTGAGGCGTTGTATTCATCCATACCTCACAAATGTGGTTATAAAGCGGTCGAGTATTATCTGGGATCTAGAGGTACTCAGTTTGCAGCTCATAACCAATTTGTTTTGCAGTTATTACAGTTTGTTCTTGAAAAAAATATATTTATTTTTGAAGACAAAATTTTTCATCAGCAATGTGGTACTGCAATGGGGAGTCCTGCTGCTCCCACCTATGCAAATTTATTTCTTGGCTGGTGGGAGGAGACAATTGTCTTTGGGGACAAATTTGTCAAATGGACTTCATCCGTTGGATTATGGATTAGATATATTGATGACGTGTTGATCCTCTGGAACTCTACAGCGGATGAGTTCCATAGTTTTGTAGCAGCCCTCAACAATAATGATGTAGGACTAAAATTCACATGTGAGATCAGTGAGAAAGAATTGTCTTTTTTAGACTTGAAAATCACAAAAACAGAAGAAGGCACAATCCGCACCAAGGTACATCGGAAAGAAACAGCAACTAATAGTTTTCTGCAATGGAATAGCTGTCATCCTTATTCCCTCAAACGTGGCATTCCGAAAGGCCAATTTATGAGAGTACGCAGGAATTGTAGCTCTATGGGTGATTTTGAGTGCCAGGCCCAGGAACTCAAAACAAGATTGAAGGACAGAGGCTTCCCCAAGAGTGTTATTAGGAAGGCCTATGAGGGAGCAAGGGATGCAGATAGGCAATGTCTCCTGGTCCCTAAAAAACGGAAAGAAGAACAGGTCACGAGACTCATAGGCACCTATGATTCCAAACAAAATGATATTATGCAGATACTGAATAGGTATTGGCGTATTCTCAGTTCTGATGTAGATTTAGTAGATCAGATCACACAGAGGCCGTCTGTCACGTATCGGAGAGGGAAAAACATAAGGGACAGAGTCATGCATAGCTGTTTTGACCCCATCTCACCTAGGGGTACGTGGCTGGATAGACAAATACCAGGCACTTTTAGATGTGGTAGCTGTAAAGCCTGTGAATTCATTTTTAAAGGGAAAAGTTTCAGTAGTGTCGTTACACAGAAACAATACAATATTCGGGATTATGTCAATTGCAAGACAGCGGGAGTGGTCTACCTAATCACATGTCCATGCCCCCTTAATTATGTGGGTAAAACAGCACGACAATTTCGTCGCCGTATTAGGGAGCATGTTGGAGATATTATCCATGTTAGGGACACCCCAATATCTAAGCATGTGCATGCTAAACACCAAGGTCAGGCAGCATGCTTAAAGTTTCAAGCAATTGAACTTGTTAGACCCCCTAAAAGAGGAGGGGACTGGGACAACCTGATTTTACGCAAAGAAGCACAATGGATCCATAGACTGGAATGTATACAACCAGCAGGTTTAAATGAGCAGACCAATTACACATGTTTTATCTAACATGCCTTACCATTCCCCTATGGGTGGCCTATCTCCACTGGGTTGCCTATAGGGTGGGTGAGTTCATATTTGCCTAATATACTAAGTTTTGAGATGGCCATATGGGTCAGCCGATACATTTGGAGATCGCCTGTCAGTCCCTCCTGACATGAGGGATCTAGTATTCTTGTCCACCTTACATGTGTTTATTTACTTTTGAGTTGCTCTGTGAGGTAGTCCACTTGCGGTGTTTAACTGTCCCGCAAGATATACTTATAATACATTATCGTGTAGCGCTTACCTCCTCGTGTTTGGCAGTTCTGGCGACTTGTCCTTGGCTTCTACTGCGCCTGCGCGTTCGGGTTGATGCGGCCGATGATGACCCCTGGTTGTCAGCTGACGGCGGGGGGTCACATGGGCAGGTGTCACGAATCGAGAGGGTGCTGGGATTGGTCAGTTCATGTGTTGCCGCCTAATACGAGGGGTGGAGTTTTAGCGTTTATAGTAACCTAGCGCCTGCAATGAAGTATGCCGTTGACATCGATACGTGCATCTTGCCGTGACGCACAGCAGAATATCTGCTGTTGAATATCACTATCGCTGGTGAAGAGGCCAGAGTTACCAAGATACGGACCCCTGAGGATGAGTATCTGAAACGCGTAGGGTCGTTTATTGTTTATGGAATGTTTGCATTGGGGACAGTCATATTGTGTTACACCCAGCACTAGGAGATCCGATTTATTCGGACACCTGTGCTTTATTTGGGGATTGTACTACTGGTGTGCCCTGGATATATGCTGATTCCAGACAAAATATCGTTACAAACACCGAGATATATGCATCATAATGACTCAGTGTTTTTTGTTTAATACATTTTTTAATAATCACGGTGGGGCTTATGTCACAGTGGTGTGTTACCCCTGTTTTTAACAAGTTACTATTAAAAGGTATTTTTTACTCAATTGTTACTTCAGTGAACCTTATAATTTCTTTCATATTGTGGGAGCACAATTAAATTTTTATCAAACTATACAGTGAAATTAAATTCCACATAAACAGCGCCATTTATGGGTTAACTGTTTAAATGATACCAGTTCAAGTGACTTTTATCGAAAAACACCATAAGAATTTTTTTCACAATTAACCTTCTAATTGGGCCTAGAATGTGTGATACTGTCTGCTAAGCCGTTGTATCTAAGTAGACCTAAGTAGACAAAAGTCGATGGTCCAGCGCAGTCAGGTTTAAAACAGAATGTAGTTCCAATTTTATTTGGATGGTTAAAACAAGATCATTCCCGAATGCAAGGGTGAAAATGTAGGTAAGGTGCCTACACGTTTCAGACGTATACCACGTCCTTCCTCATGGCTTTAATGCTAACAACTAAATGTCAGAACGAGGTCTATATCTGGTTGCCAACAGGTGAAAATTAGTGATGTCACACAGAAAAGTGGTGCTGTCCAGCATAGTAGTGCTGAACTAGGGAGACGCCTATAAAGCATCAGTATTCTATGAATAAAAGCTATCCAGCACGGTGGAGCTGTCCAGCAGAAGTGGTGCTGAAACAGAGAGCCAGTGATAGAACATCACTGATCCACTAGTAAGTTATGTAAGTTATGTGCTTATAGCGTTGATTGATGAATATTTATAAATAATAAAATGAGGGATAACAATGACCCAAATCTATCCTAGAGTAGTGGATAGAATATTAATGCTAATTTCTGTTTATTAGGCTGTCGGATATAAACCTCTGAAATACTCACATCGAAAAATTAAAACATGAATAGACGCTAAAAAATACATCATTTAAACAGTTTAAGACAATACATGAACTGGAAAGAAGGGGAATTATGTATTGGTCTTCAAGGATAATTAGTATTGGAAAATTTGTTTTCCTTTGTATACTAGACCGTCAAACGGGAAATCTGATGGGGGAAGGACCCGTTAATATGGATAATTAGGTGTCATCTGTAAAAGCCATGAACATTAACAGGTATTATTGATTATTAGGCCATATTAGATTCTACCGATCATTTCATAGATTCTTTTACTATTAGTGGAACATTAATTCTTTTTTTAAGTTCAAACGTTTAGGAAACCTCGTTTTTAGTGTAAATATCCAGTATGCTTCACGTGATAAGATTTTATGTTTGATGTTCCCCCCTCTGGTTGGAGTTTTGACTTTTTTTCTGGCATAACATCTCAGACTTGTAATTGATCTATTATGGAAGGTTATGAAATGTTTTACAACATTGGAGATATTGGTGAGGTTAGGATTTCTTATATAGCCCAAATGTTCTAGTATCCTAGTTTTACATTTGCGGCTGGTGCAACCTACATACATTAGGTTGCATTCCAAACACTCCACAATGTATATCACTGCCTCACTGTTGCAATTAATGTAAGTTTGAATTGAAAAACTTGTATTGTTATCTGAATCTCTGAAGTTCTTAGTAGGCTTAGCATATGAACAGATTTTACATGGATGCGAGCCGCATTTAAAGAAACCCGTATATTGAAGCCATGTCAGTTTGGGAATGTTTGAGGAAAATATAGAAGGAGACAATAGATCACCTAAGGAAGGAGCTTTTCTGGATACAACACTGCAACCATCTTTCAAAATATCTGACAGGGCCTCGTCTTACATTAGAATGGCTACATTTTTATGGACGATTTTCTTGATTTCATTAAACTGACTACTGTGTTGTAACACCAAAGTAGGTACGTTTAGACCAGTATCTTTATTATTAGGTTTTGGCTCTAGAAGTATATATCGTGGCTTTGTTTCTACAATGGAGGTTGCTCTTTTGAGGGTCCATTCTGCATACCCTCTTTTGCGTAGTCTCCTACAAATTTGCTGTTGTTCCACCCGGTAATTGGGGTCGTTACTACAATTTATTTTTGCTCTGTACATTTCTCCCACTGGGATTGATGAGATGGTTTGTCTGGGGTGATCGCTTGTAGCATGCAAGATAGTGTTCCCTGAAATCGGCTTACGGTATGTTTTAGTGTTGATTATTTCCCCTGCATGTCCTTTGAGTTCTAGGTCCAGAAACTGCATAGTATCTTTTTGTGAAAAATAGGTAAATTTCAATTTGAATTGGTTGTCATTAAGATAATTGATGACATTTGGGATATCTGACATTTTGCCTTCCCATATAAATAGCAGGTCGTCTATATACCTTGCATACCAGTTAATAGATCTGCCAAAAGAGTTATCACTAGAAAAAATGAAAAGTTCCTCCCACCAAGCCATCACAAGATTAGCCAAAGAAGGGGAGAATTTAGCTCCAATTGATACTCACTTAAGTTGTAGGTAAAACAACCCATCGAACTGGAAGAAATTGTGTGTCATCAGGAAGACAAGGACCTCTAGTGTATATGATTGTAGCTCAAAGCTGTAGTTGCTGTGTTTAAAAAGATGATATTCTAGTGCCCTATGGGCTATTTCGTGTGGAATGCTGGTATAAAGTGAGGTCACATCACAGCTCAGCCATGTAAATTTATTTTCCCATCTTTTTTTGTGAAATGAGCATAAAACATCTCTGGTGTCACGTAAATGGCCTGGGGTTCTTAGTGCAAGGGGTTGTAACAAGGAGTCTAGCCATTCAGATAGTTTTTCTGTTAGTGATCCTATCCCTGACACTATGGGGCGCATAGGTGGGGGGTTTATGCCTTTATGAGTCTTGGACAATGCGTGCATGATTGGAATTTGAGGGACATTGGACCATAATATATTCTGCTTGTTTACTTGTTAATACGCCACTACCTAAACCATCGTTTATTCGTTTGTTGAGTTTTTTTTGGAGCATGGATGTTGGATTACATGTTAGTTTTTATATGTGTCTGTGTCTGCTAGAAGTTTCAAAATTTGGGTTTTGTACATTTCCCTATCTAGCACAGTGATACTGCCCCCTTTATCCGACCTCTTAATAATAATACCCTTGTTATTTTTTAACAATTTTTTTGCCATATTCACCTCTTTAGAGATATTAAAGTTCTTATTGCAACACTTCAAATTTTCAGATAGTTGCTGGAGATCCTTTTCAATTGCCCATTGAAATCTGTCCATAGAGTCTGTCCTAGATGCCAGAGGATAGAAGCTTGGATTTTTCGTAACAAAGTCCGCAGAAAAATGAATATTTCTTTGAGGAAGTTCTGGGTTCAGACTCTCTAAGCATTGGATTGCCCTATGTTCCTCAAACGATAGTGATCTATGGTCATGGATGTTTGTATTGGATTCTCTGAGATAAAAATCTTCGGAGTCTGTTGTCATTGAGAGCGTATTATAAAAATGCCTCTTTACTGTTAAATTCCTTACAAATCTATTAATGTCCAGAAGTGTGTTGAAAGAATCGAACATGCGATTAGGGGCAAAATTGAGGCCCAACGACAGAACTTTGACTTGTGCTGGAGTCAGTTCGGATGAGTAAAGGTTGATCACATTAATGCTGAGTGTGGATTCCTGCGGTTCCGTAGGCGGCGGTTTTGTTCCTGGTCTGTTTGGGTGATGTTTCCTACCGCCCCTCCTTTCCCGTTTTTTTACTTCCTTGGTTTGCTGACTGGTTGGTATCTTTGGGAGTATAGGTTCCCAGAGTTATCACTATCTGAGGCTTCATTAAATACTTCAATTGAATCAGGTTCCGAGGAGCTGAAACTGACTCTATTCAGACATACTTAGCATTGGTGGCAGAAGCAGGAGCCATAGCAGGTCGTTGGAGGAGAGAGACAGGACAGGGGAGGTGAGCCAGTTCCTGGTGGTGTGGGAGGCAGGCAGGCATGCAGGTCCCAGCTGGTTGTGTAGGTCATCTTCAGCTAGCTCCAGCTATTTAACCCTGTCGGTACGCTCGTAGCGGGGGATGTGGCGCTTGCCCCTGGCTAGCATGGGTCGGCATGGTGATAATGTATCACCAGCCGACTCATGAGCGCCCGCACGAGACAGTCCGTGCGTGCGGGAGACTTGAAATGGAGACAGGGGATAACTATCCCTTGTCTCCATGGTTTCCAAACAAAGCAGGGCCATGCTAATTGTCCTGCTTCGCTTATAACCGCATTCATGACCAGGGCTGTTGTTGTTACAGCCCTGGCTCATGATACATTATATGTATTATACACCACATATATATTATATATATGTGTATATATATATACATATACACTGTATATATACACACATATACATACACACTATATATATATATATATATATATATATATATATATATAGGGACACTTCCCTTTACAATCCCCCTGTTGTCGGGGACTCGACAATGCAATTTGGGGAAGTGTTTGTGGGGTTCTATTTACCCCCTCAACCTCCCTGGTTACTGGTAATGGTCTGAGATGGAAGGAAGTATACTATTGGACCTAGATACTCGACATCAGCTATCTCCTCAAGGACATCTTCCAGCCAGTCCTCTGACTCTGGAGTCTAGTGTCCAAAGAAACTAAACCTCAAAGTTCACAGAATGAAGATGAAATTAAATCTCATAGTCCATAGAACGAAGCCTCGAAGCTCATCAGACGAAGTTGAAATTAAACCTTCATAGTCCATAGTACGAAGAAACCTTTATAGTCCATAGAACGGGGTTGAAATAAACTCACAGTCCATAGAACGAAGCCTCAAAGCTCATCAAACGAACAAAGCTCATATGAAAACCTCAAAGTCCATGAACAGCAGATTTCTTGTTCTTTCTTGCTTGGAGTTTCATCCTCTTGAGTGGCGTCAGCAGTTCTTTCCAGTGGCCGATCCAATTTTAGCATGCCGACCCGTGTAAGGCTACTTGTGCCCTCATATGGTCAGCCTTGGAATGGCTTAGCCCGCCTTTCAACAACCTTTTGTACGTGATCCATTACTTTTCCAACTTTTCCCAGCATCTTGATTGAAGACGAAACAATCTTTTTGGGCCGATATCCAGGTCTTTATCATGGCAGGTTATCATCCCCGAGGAGGAGTTGAGGTCTTGGTACCCAGGAATCTACTGTGGGGTGGAGCATCGCCTTGCATTTCCCCTCTGACATTCAATCCATCATCATATTGACCATACCAGTTCTCAGGTTGAGGTGGCAAATACCTACAAGGGTTTGTGTGTACCTTACCTGTCCCTAAGGGTTCCTACACACTACCCAATCACACAAACAAAGTGAAAAATAACCAAACATACAAAAATATTCCCCCCCAAACCATAGGTATATGTACATATAGAGATTCATGCTCAAACAGCATCTCTCACTACCCCTCCATAAACACGAGAAAGGTCCACATGTAAATCGGGTGACTACAGGCTGTAAATATATGCCCGCCTACACGTACATACTCACTCACTGTGGGATGGGCACGTCCTCACTGAGTATGCCTATGTTGCGGACACATATCAACACCTGGAATGTCTATATGTCTGAACCTAAAAAAAGAATTAATGTTCCACTATTAGCAAAAGAATTTATGAAATGATTGGCAGAATTTAATATGGCCTAATAATTAATAATACTTGTTAATGTTCATAGTTTTTACAGATGACACCTAATTATCCATATCAACGGGTCCTTCCCCCACCAGATTTCCCGTTAACCAATTGACGGTCTAGTATACAAAGGAAAACAAATTTTCCAATACTAATTATCCTTGAAGACCACTATATAATGCCCCTTTTTTCCAGTTCATGTATTGTCTTAAACTGTTTAATATCATGTATTTTTTAGCATCTAATTATGTTTTAATTTTTCGATGTGAGTATTTCAGAGGTTCATATCCGACAGCCTAATAAATAGAAATAAGCATTAATATTCTATCCACTACTCTAGGATAGTTTTTTATCATTATTATCCCTCATCTTATTATTTATTACTAGTGTAAAGGATCTGCCAGGCACAGCTTCGGGGTTAACGCCCATAGATAATCAGTCTGCACCTGCTTCTATGTCTGTGAGACTGACTCCATCTTCCACCACTCAGGGTGGCAGGCTTAGGAGTGGGAGAACCTATCACAGCCTGGCCAGACGGAGCTAGCTCCCGCCCTCTGTCTATTTATACCTGCCTTTCCTGTTCCTCCTTTGCTTGTGATTCTTCTCGTTTGGTTTCCTGGCCCTGCTGCAGCTTCTTGTACCATTGTCCTTGCTTCATATTGACCCCGGCTTGCTGACTACTCTCCTGCTCTGCGTTTGGTACCTCGTACACTCCTGGTTTGACTCGGCTTGTTTACTACTCTTCTGCTCTGCGTTTGGCACCTCGTACTCTCCTGGTTTGACTCGGCTTGTTCACTTCTCTTGTTGCTCACGGTGTTGCCGTGGGCAACTGCCCCTTTCTCCCCCTAGCTCTGTGTACCCTTGTCTGTTTGTCTGTCGTGCACTTATTGAGCGTAGGGACCGTCGCCCAGTTGTACCCCGTCGCCTAGGGCGGGTCATTGCAAGTAGGCAGGGACTGAGTGGTGGGTAGATTAGGGCTCACTTGTCTGTCTCCCCATCCCTGTCATTACATAATCACAAGCCCATACCTTGTCTACCCAGGTCCCTGACACCACTATGGACCCCCTTGAGACCCTGGCTCAGCAAATGCAGGGTCTCTCCCTACAGGTCCAGGCCCTGGCTCAGAGGGTCAACCAGCCTGATGCTACCATGGTAATCCCCCTCACCTCACCTCTTGAACCCCACATGAATTTGCCCGACCGGTTCTCAGGGGACCGGAAGACTTTTCTCTCCTTTTGGGAGAGTTGTAGGCTCTATTTTCGTTTAAAGCCCCACTCCTCAGGTTCTGAGAGCCAGCGGGTGGGTATAATTATGTCCCGGCTCCAGGAAGGGCCCCAAGAATGGGCCTTCTCCTTGGCTCCTGACGCCCCTGAACTTTCCTTTGTTGATATTTTCTTTTCTGCTCTCGGACTCATCTATGACGAGACTGACAAGACTGCTTTTGCCGAGAGTCAGCTGGTGACCTTACGTCAGGGTAAGAGACCTGTTGAGGAGTATTGCTCTGACTTTAGGAAGTGGTGCGTAGCTTCTCGGTGGAATGACCCTGCCTTAAGGTGCCAGTTTAGGTTGGGTCTGTCGAACGCCCTGAAAGATCTGCTAGTTAGTTATCCCTCTTCTGACTCCCTAGACCAGGTTATGGCTTTAGCGGTACGACTTGACCGACGTCTCAGGGAACGACGACTTGAACGTCTTGATGTTTTCTCCTCTGACTCCCCCATGATGCCTCCCGAGGTTCCGTTGCTTCGTTCCTCCCTGGAAGACTCAGAGTTACCTATGCAACTCGGGGCCTCCGTGTCCCCCCAACAACGTAGAGATTTCCGCAGGAAGAATCGTCTCTGCTTCTACTGTGGGGATGACAAGCATCAAGTGAACAACTGTCCTAAGCGTAAGAATGCAGCCGGAGAACTTCCGCGCCTAAGTGATCATCGGGGAGGTCACTTGGGCGCACAGGTATTTCCCGTAAATATGAAACGTAATAAAATCTTGCTTCCCTTTCAGGTCTCTTTTGGTGGTAGGTCTGCTACCGGCAGTGCCTTCGTGGATTCAGGGTCTTCTGCTAATATCATGTCTGTGGAATTTGCTATGTCTCTAGCTATGCCTTTGATTGATTTGCCTAAACCTGTCCCGGTAGTGGGTATCGACTCCACTCCTCTTACTAATGGTTATTTTACACAGCATACCCCTGTTTTTGAACTCCTTGTTGGCTCCATGCATTTGGAGCAATGCTCTGTACTGTTAATGCAGGGATTATCGTCCGATTTAGTTTTAGGCCTTCCCTGGTTGCAGTTGCATAATCCCACGTTTGACTGGACTTCTGGGGACCTTACCAAGTGGGGTAATGAATGCTTGACGTCATGTTTTTCTGTTAATTCTATTTCTCCCCCTGAGGTGGTGAACACGCTACCTGAGTTTGTTCAGGACTTCGCCGATGTTTTCTCTAAGGTGGCCTCCGAAGTGTTACCTCCTCAAAGACAATATGATTGCGCAATCAATTTGGTACCAGGAGCTAAGCTCCCTAAGAGTAGGATATTTAATCTCTCTTGTCCCGAACGTGAAGCCATGAGAGAGTATATCCAGCAATGCCTGGCCAAGGGTTACATTCGCCCCTCTACTTCTCCGGTAGGTGCTGGCTTCTTCTTCGTAGGGAAGAAGGATGGTGGTCTTAGGCCATGCATTGACTACCGAAGCTTGAATAAGGTCACTGTAAGGAATCAGTATCCCCTTCCTCTGATTCCTGATCTCTTTAATCAGGTTCAGGGGGCCCAATGGTTCTCTAAGTTTGATCTACCTTGTATAACCTTATCCGCATCAAAGAGGGGGATGAGTGGAAGACTGCGTTTAACACGCCCGAAGGTCATTTCGAATACCTCGTCATGCCCTTTGGGTTGTGTAATGCTCCCGCGGTCTTCCAGAATTTCATAAATGAGATTTTAAGAGACTACCTGGGTTTATTTCTTGTAGTCTACCTTGATGACATACTTGTGTTTTCCAAGGACTGGTCCTCCCACATTGAGCATGTCAGGAAGGTGCTCCAGGTCCTTCAAGAAAACAAACTGTTTGCTAAGACCGAAAAATGTGTGTTTGGGGTGCAGGAGATACCATTTTTGGGCCAAATCCTCATTCCTCATGAATTCTGCTTGGACCCCGCCAAGGTCCAGGCTGTGGCGGAATGGGTCCAACCTGCCTCCCTGAAGGCGTTACAGTGCTTCCTGGGGTCCGCTAATTATTACAGGAGGTTTATTGCTAACTTCTCGGTCATCGCACTGTCACGTAGCTTCATGGCCAGCCCTCCTTCGGAGGAAGATCCTGCTTGTATTTTGCCTCCAGGTATATTCATTTCCGCTATTGATTCTGATTTAGTCTCTGAAATTGCGGCTGATCAAGGTTCAGCTCCCGGGATCCTTCCTGAGAACAAGCTGTTTGTTCCCCTGCAATTCCGGCTAAGGGTACTTAGGGAAAATCATGACTCTGCACTATCTGGCCATCCAGGCATCCTGGGTACCAAGCACCTCATTGCCAGAAACTATTGGTGGCCTGTGTTGCCTAAAGACGTTAAGGCCTACGTCGCCGCTTGTGAAGTTTGTGCTAGGTCCAAGACTCCCAGGTCCCGACCAGAGGGATTACTATGTTCTTTGCCCATTCCCCAGAGACCTTGGACACATATCTCCATGGATTTTATCACCGATTTGCCTCCATCTCAAGGCAAGTCGGTGGTGTGGGTTGTAGTAGACTGCCTCAGTAAGATGTGCCACTTTGTGCCCCTCAAAAAACTGCCCAATGCTAAGACGTTAGCTACCTTGTTTGTCAAACACATCCTGCGTCTCCATGGGATCCCTGTCAATATTGTTTCTGATAGAGGGGTACAATTTGTTTCATTGTTTTGGAGAGCCTTCTGTAAAAAGTTGGAGATTGATCTGTCCTTCTCCTCTGCCTTCCATCCTGAAACTAATGGCCAAACTGAGAGGACTAATCAGTCTCTAGAACAATATTTAAGGTGTTTTATCTCTGACTGTCAATATGATTGGGTCTCATTCATTCCCCTCGCCGAATTTTCCCTTAATAACCGGGTCAGTAACTCGTCAGGGGTCTCCCCCTTTTTCTGTAATTTTGGGTTTAATCCACGGTTCTCTTCCGTTTCACCTGGTAGTTCCAACAATCCCGAGGTAGAGGTCGTTCATTGAGAACTGTGCACAGTCTGGGCTCAGGTTCGGAAGAACCTAGAGGCGTCCCAGAGCATACAAAAAACTCAGGCAGATAGAAAACGTTCTGCTAACCCCTTGTTTATGGTCGGGGATCTGGTGTGGCTATCGTCTATAAATTTGCGCCTTAAGGTCCCGTCCAAGGAGTGTGCTCCCCGGTTTATAGGGCCGTACAAGGTCATTGAAGTCCTCAATCCTGTCTCCTTCCGACTGGAGTTGCCCCCATCTTTTCGAGTACACGACGTGTTCCATGCCTCCCTCCTTAAACGCTTCTCCCCGTCCTTGGCTCCCTCGAGGAATCATCCGGTCCATGTTCTCACCCCTGAGGGGGCAGAATTCTAGGTGGACAAGATTGTGGATGGTCCAAGGCTCCCTCCAGTGCCTGGTCCATTGGAGAGGATACGGGCCTGAGGAGAGGACTTGGGTACCCGCTCGGGATGTTCACGCTGGGATATTGGTCAGGAGGTTTCACCTTCGTTTCCCCAGTAAACCAGGTCCACTTAGAAAGGGTCCGGTGGCCTCTCATAAAAGGGGGGGGGGTACTGTAAATGATCTGCCAAGCACAGCTTCAGGGTTAATGCCCATAGATAATCAGTCTGCACCTGCTTCTATGTCTGTGAGACTGACTCCATCTTCCACCACTCAGGGTGGCAGGCTTGGGAGTGGGATCACAGCCTGGCCAGACGGAGCTAGCTCCTGCCCTCTGTCTATTTATACCTGCCTTTCCTGTTCCTCCTTTGCTTGTGATTCTTCTCGGTTTGTTTCCTGGCCCTTTTGTCTCCTGGTTTGACTCGGCTTGTTTACTACTCTTGTTGCTCACAGTGTTGCCGTGGGCAACTGCCCCTTTCCCCCCTAGCTCTGTGTACCCTTGTCTGTTTGTCTGTCGTGCACTTATTGAGCGTAGGGACCGTCGCCCAGTTGTACCCCGTCGCCTAGGGCGGGTCGTTGGACGTAGGCAGGGACTGAGTGGTGGGTAGATTAGGGCTCACTTGTCTGTCTCCCCACCCCCGTCATTACAACTAGCCATCAACCAATGCTGTAAGCACATAACTTACTAGTAGAGCAGTGATGTTCTATCACCGACTTTCTGTTTCAGCACCACTTCTGCTGGACAGCTCCACCGTGCTGGATAGCTTTTATTCACAGAATGCTGATGCCTTATAGGCGTCTCCCTAGTTCAACACTACTATGCTGGACAGCACCACTTTTCTGTGACATCACTTATTTTCACCTGTTGGCAACCGGATATAAACCTCGTTCTGACATTTAGTTGTTAGCATTAAAGCCATGAGGAAGGACGTGGTATACGTCTGAAACGCGTAGGCACCTTACCTACATTTTCACCCTTGCATTCGGGAATAATATTGTTTTAACTATCCAAATAAAATTGGAACTATGTTCTGTTTTAAACTTGACTGCGCTGGACCATCGACTTTTGTCCCCTTTTTTCCAGACCCATATATACCCAGTACAGATATTGTTGTAGATTTCACGTGCAGCCCTATGTAACACCTCTGATAACACAGTGATAGCTCTCTGAGTACAGATAATGCAGTAGATGTTACCTGTAGTCCTATGTAACACCACAGATAACACAGTAATAACGGAGTACAGATAATGTAGTAGTGTTACCTGCAGTCCTATGTAACACCACAGATAACACAGTGATAACTCTCTGAGTACAGATAATGCAGTAGATGTTACCTGCAGTCCTATGTAACACCACAGATAACACAGTGATAACTCTCTGAGTACAGATAATGTAGTAGATGTAAGAGACAAACACATGCAGAGACACAGAGACACACACACACACACACACACACACACTGTAACATAGACACATACAAACACAGAGACACATACTGTATACACACTACACACACATATGCACACAGACACTCACCATGTATCCTTGCTGACAGGATCACAAGTTTATTTCAGGACAGGAGCTTCCTCCTCTGCTTCTCGGCTGTTATTTACTCCGTGTGTGTAACAGCAGAGCACAGAGTTGAGGCAGAGCCCAGTGGCACCCCCTACATGCTGGGAGGGTGCAGCAAGGGAGTGGACCAGTCCAGTCCCCTGACCTGAGTCATCTGACCTCATGTCACTGACGTGAGGTCAAGTGACAGGTAGGGTGTTTGACTGGTCCACTCCCTGGCCGTCACAGACCTCAGTCAGAACGACGCTGCGTGATTTCCTGGCTCTTCCTAAAGCTGCTGCAGGTGTCCGACATACAGGGCGCCTATAAGCAGCGATCAGCTGCTCTGCGGCGCCCCCCCCTTCCATACAACTTATTTGCGCCCGGGGCACATGCCTCACCTGTCCCCCCTAGCTACGCCCCTGCACATAGGATACCTGCTGCACAAACCACTCACACATTGGATACATGCTGTACATGCCACTCACCCATAGGATACATGCAGTACACGCCACTCACCCATAGGAAACATGCTATACACGCCACTCACACATAGGACACATGCTGTACACGCCACTCACACATAGGGTACATGCTGTACACGCCACTCACCCATAGGATACATGCTGTACACGTCACTCACACATAAGATACCTGCTGCACACGCCACTCACACATATGACACATGCTGTACACGCCACTCACACATAGGACACATGCTGTACACGCCACTCACACATAGGATACATGCTCTACACGCCACTCACACATAGGACACATGCTGTACACGCCACTCACACATAGGATACATGCTGTACAGGCCACTCAAACATAGAATACATGCTGTACACGCCACTCACACATAGGATAAATGCTGTACACGCCACTCACACATAGTGCACATGCTGTACATGCCACTCACACCACACGCCACTCACACATAGGATAAATGCTGTACACACCACTTACATATAGGACACATGCTGTACACGCCACTCACACAGGATACATGCTGCACACGCCACTCACACATAGGATACATGCTGCACACACCACTCACACATAGGATACATGCTGTACACACCAACACCACTCACACATAGGATACATTCTGTACACACCACTCACACATAGGATACATGCTGTACACACCACTCACACATAGGATACATGCTGTACACACCACTCACACATAGGATACATGATGTACACGCCACTCACACATAGTACACATGCTGTACACGCCACTCACACATAGGATACATGCTGTACATGCCACTCACACATAGGATACACACTGCACACGCCACTCACACATAGGACACATGCTGTACAGGCCACTCACACATAGGATACGTGCTGCACACGCCTCTCACACATAGGATACATGCTGTACACACTACTCACACATAGGATACATGCTGCACACACCACTCACACATAGGATACATGCTGTACACGTCACTCACACATAAGATACCTGCTGCCCACGCCACTCACACATAGGATACACGCTGTACACGCCACTCACACATAAGATACCTGCTGCCCACGCCACTCACACATAGGATACACGCTGTACACGCTACTCACACAAAGGACACATGCTGTACTGGCCACTCACACATAGGATACATGCTGTACACGTCACTCACACATAAGATACCTGCTGCCCACGCCACTCACACATAGGATACACGCTGTACACGCTACTCACACAAAGGACACATGCTGTACAGGCCACTCACACATAGGATACACGCTGTACACGCTACTCACAAAAAGGACACATGCTGTACAGGCCACTCACACATAGGATACATGCTGTACACGTCACTCACACATAAGATACCTGCTGCCCACGCCACTCACACATAGGATACACGCTGTACACGCTACTCACACAAAGGACACATGCTGTACAGGCCACTCACACATAGGATACATGCTGTACATGCCACTCACACATAGGATACGTGCTGTACACGCCACTCACACATAGGATACATGCTGTACAGGCCACTCACACATAGGATACATGCTGCACACGCCACTCACACATACGATACATGCTGCACACAAAACTCACACATAGGATACACGCAGCACACGCCACTCACACATAGGATACTTGCTGCATGCGCCACTCACACATAGAATACATGCTGTACACGCCACTCACACATAGGATACATGCTGCACACGCCACTCACACATAGGATACATGCTGCACATGCCACTCACGCATAGGATACATGCTGTACACGCCACTCACACATAGGATATATGCTGTACACGCTACTCACACAAAGGACACATGCTGTACAGGCCACTCACACATAGGATACATGATGTACATGCCACTCACACATAGGATACATGCTGTACATGCCACTCACACATAGGATACATGCTGCACATGCCACTCACACATAGGATACATGCAGCACACGAAACTCACACATAGGATACACGCAGCACACGCCACTCACACATAGGATACATGCTGCATGCGCCACTCACACATATAATACATGCTGTACACGCCACTCACACATAGGATACATGCTGCACACGCCACTCACACATAGGATACATGCTGCACATGCCACTCACACATAGGATACATGCTGCACGCGCCACTCACACATAGGATACATGCTGTACACGCCACTCACACATAGGATACATGCTGTACACGCCACTCACACATAGGATACATGCTGTACACGCCACTCACACATAGGATACATGCTGCACACACCACTCACACATAGGATACATGCTGTGAATAGAAGTGTATGACGCTGACAAATCAGCATACACTTCTCATCGTTCCCACCCAGCTTCTTTCACTGCAGAAATACAGCGTGACATCACCCACAGGTCCTTCAACCTTGTCATCGGACAAAGAAGATACATCGGCTCCAGGCGTCCAAAAGGTTAATATGCTCGTCTCTAGGGAGTTTGCTATGCTTACCTGCACATGGTGATGCTGCTGCAAATTCAACTGTACTCTGACACCTGGAGCGGATGTGTCTTCTCTCTTCCGACGCCAAGGTCCTTCAACCTTGGCGTCGGAAGAGAGAAGACACATCAGCACCAGGCGTCAGGGAGTACAGTGCAGGGTATGTGCAGGTAAGCATAGCAAACTCCCTAGAGGCGAGCATATTAACCTTTTGGACGCCTGGAGCCGATGTATCTTCTTTGTCCGACGACAAGGTTGAAGGACCTGTGGGTAACGTCACGCTGTATTTCTGCAGTGAAAGAAGCTGGGTGGGAACGATGAGAAGTGTATGATGCTGATTTGTCAGCGTCATACACTTCTATTCACAACGCCCAGTTGGTAAATCAAGTAAACACGCCCAGTTGGTAAAAACACAATACACACCCAGTTGGAAATACGAGAAAACACGCCCAGTTGTCCATTTAAATGCTCATTTGCATAAATATAAAATTGCTCATAACTTGGGCAAAAATTATTGTTTTTTTTTAAAAAAAACAACGTTACTGTTTTCTACATTGCAGCGCTGATCACATGCATAGGGATTTGATAATCTGGTGACAGAGCCTATTTAAGTTGTGAAGTGGCTTTGAGGGCCTTATATATTAGAAACCCCCAAAAAGTCACCCCATTTTAAAAACTTCACCCCTCAAAGTATTCAAAACAGCATTTAGAAAATGTCTTAACCCCTTAGTGACCAACAATACGCCTTTTTACGTTTGTCACTAAGGGGCCTTAGGCTAGGCTGACACCTTTTCACGTGAGCCTAGCCTAAGTCCTGCACGGGTCTCCCGTGCAGGCTGGAGCCGGGGATCAGCTGTCTGATGACAGCTGAGCTCCTGCTCCAACACCCGCGATCGAAGTTTACTTCGATCGCGGCCGTTTAACCCGTTAAATGCCGCCGTCAATAGCGACCGCGGCATCTAACTTTGTTTACAGAGGGAGTGAGCTCCCCGTCACCCATCGGCGGCCCGCAAATGCTATAACGGGTCTCCGATGGGGTGTCATGGCAGCCGGGGGCTTGATAAAAGCTCCCAGGTCTGCCCTGGTCACATGCCTGTTAGGACGTGCCTCCGGCACGTCCTAACAGATTGCCTGTCAGATTTACACTGACAGGCAATAATGCTCTGGTATACGAAGTATACCAAAGCATTATAGCAGCGATCTGAAGATCGCACAGTAAAGTCCCCTAGTGGGACTAATAAAAGAAGTAATCAATGTGAAATAAAGATTATTAATAAAAAGTACAGTAAAAAAATAAATAAAACCATTTTTTTCCATAAAAAGTGGTTTTATTTAGTAAAAGTGTAAAAAAATAATAACAGTACACATATATGGTATCACCGCGACCGTAATGACTCCATTAATAAAGTTAATATGTAATTTAAACCGCAAAGTGAACACCGTAAAAAAAAAATGCAAAAAACAATGGCGAAATTGCAATTTTTTTCCATTGCCCCCCAAAAAAGTCATTATAAAAATGAATCAATAAGTCCCATGCACCCCAAAACAGAACCAATCAAAACTACGTCTCGTCCCGCAGAAAACAAGCCCAAACAATCAATACATTGATGAGAAAATTAAAAAGTTATGGCCCTTGGAAAGCGACGATGCAAAACAAATAATTTTAGTTCAAAAGTGTTTTTATTGTGCAAAAGTCGTAAAACTTAAGAAACCTCTACATATGTGGTATCGGTGTAATCGTACCGACCCATAGAATAAAGGTAACATGTTATTTACGTCGCACAGTGAACGGCGTCAATTTAAAAACGCATAGAACAATGGCGGAATTTCAGGTTTTTTTTATAAACCCCCCAAAAAAAGTTAATAAAAGTTAATAAAAAAATTATATGTACCCAAAAAGGGTGCTATTAAAAAGTACAACTAATCCCGCAAAAAACAAGTCCTCATACAGCTATGTAGACGAAAAAATAAAAAAGTTATAGCTCTTTGAATGCGACTATGGAAAAACAAATAAAATAGCTTGGTCATTAGGGCTTAAAATGGGCTGGTCACTAAGGGGTTAACCCTTTAGACATTTCACAGGAATTAAAGCAAAGTAGAGGTGAAATTTACAAATTACATATTTTTTAAAATACATTTTAATACAATTTTTTTTATCAGAGAAATGCAACTCAATATTTATTGCCCAGGTTCTGCAGTTTTTGGAAATATCCCACATGTGGCCGTAGCGTGCTACTGGAATGAAGCACTGGCCTCAGAAGCAAAGGACCACCTAGAGGATGTTGGGGGCCTTACTTTTATTAGAATATATTTTAGGCACCATGTCAGGTTTGAAGGGCTCTTGAGGTGCCAAAACAATGAAAATCCCCCAAAAGTGACCCCATTTGGGAAACTACACACCTCAAGGAAATTATCTAGGGGTATAGTGAGCATTTTGACCGCACAGGTTTTTTACAGAAATTATTGGAATTAGGCCGTGAAAATTAAAATCTAAATTTTTTCAAAGAAAATGTAGGTTTCCACAAGGACTAAAGGACAAAAACCACTGCAAAATTTGTAAAGCAATTTCTCCCGAGTAAAACAATACCCCACATGTGGTAATAATTGGCTGTATTGAGACACGGCAGGGCTTAGAAGGGATGGAACGCCATTTGGCTTTTGGAGCTCAAATTTAGCAGGAATAGTTTGCAGAGGCCATGTCACAATTACAAAGCCCCTGAGGGGATAAAACAGTGGAAACCCCCCTCCCCCACAAGTGACCCCATTTTGGAGACTACACCCATTGAGGAAATTATCTAGGGGTATAATGAGCGTTTGGACCCCACAGGTCTTTGCTGAAATTATTGGAACTAGGCCCTGAAAATAAAAATCTATATTTTTTCAAAGAAAATGTAGGTTTAGCTAATTTTTTCTAATTTCTGCAAGGACTGAAGGAGAAAAAGCACTGCAAAATTTGTAAAGCAATTTCTCCCGAGTAAAACAATACCCCACATGTGGTAATAAGTGGCTGTTTAGACACACGGCAGGGCTTAGAAGGGAAAGAGCGCTATTTGGCTTTTGGAGATCACATTTAGCAGGAATGGTTTGCAGAGGCCATGTCACATTTGCAAAGCTCCTGAGGGGACAAAACAATGAAAACGCCCAAAAGAAACTACACCTCTTGAGGAATTCATCTAGGGGTGTAGTAAGCATTTTGACCCCACAGATGTTTCATAGAATTTATTAGAATTGGGCAGTGAAAATAAAAACAATCCTTTTTCTTCAATAAGACGTAGCTTTAGCGCAAAATTTTTCATTTTCCCAACAAATAAAGGAAAAAAAGAACACAACATTTGTAAAGAAATTTCTCCCGAGCACGGCAATACCCCATATGTGGTCATAAACTGCAGTTTGGGCATACGGCAGGGCTCAGAAGGGAAGGAGCGCCATTTGGAGTGCAAATGTTGCTGGATTGGTTTCTGGGCGCCTATGGGCCCAAAACAGTGGAAACCCCCCGGAAGTGACTCAATTTTGGAAACTACACCCCTCAATGCACCCTACATGGGGCCCTAATCTTTTTCCCTGACATTCGACCAGGCTCAGGAGTGAAAGTGTACCATGTAAAATTGAGGCCTAATTTGTCGATTTACAAAGTATTGGTCACAACTGCAGAGGCTCAGATGTGGAATAATAAAAAGAAACCCCTGAGAAATGACCCCATTTGGAAACTACACCCCTCAAGGCATTTATTAAGGGGCAAATACACCCCAAAAATTGTTAAAAGGGTGTCCCGGGTATGAAGATGCCATATATGTGGAAGTAAACTGCTGTTTGGGCACATTGTAGGGTTCAGAGCGGAGGGAGCGCCATTTGGCTTTTTGAGAGCGGATTTTGTTTGGTAGTAGATTTGTTTGATTATTGCTGGTGTTTCCATTTATAATGTGGGGCATATGTAAGTTTGGCAGAGTACATCAGGGACATAGTCAGGTGGCATAATAATGGGGTAAAAAAGCAATAAAATGATCCATAGATGTGTGTTACGCTGTGAAGCAATCCTTTCTGCACAGGCCGGTGTCACACTGATATATGGCGTCCTTTCTTATCCCCTTTTTGGTCCACACTCCGCACCTTTGCAGTTTGGGGAATTTTGCTGGGAAAGTGTTGTCCTGGTATAATACGGGCACCCTCGCTTCCAGCAGATATGTTTGGGCCCTGCCCTTCCTGGTTCCCTAATTTTAGGTCCTTGGTAAATCGCCTCTTGAAACAGAAGAAATGTTCCCCTCGGGCCGGCACAACTGCATATTTTTTCTTTCCTGACTTATTGGAGCCTTAACTAATTTTATTTTTTCATAGACGTAGTGGTATGAGGGCTGTTTTTTTGCTGGACGAGCTGTAGTTATTATTGGTACCATTTTGAGGTACATGTGACTTTTTGATCACATTTTATCCTATTTTTTGGGAGGCCAGGTAAACAAAAAAATACAATTCTGGCATAGTTTTTTTTTAGGTTTTTTTTATACAGCGTTCACCAAGCATTATAAATTACATGTTAACTTTATTCTGCGGGTCCGTACGATTCTGGCGATACCTAATTTCTAGCGCTTTTTTATGTTTTACATTTTTTTGCACAATAAAATTACTTTTGTAAAAAGAATGTATTTTTTGTGTCGCCAAGTTGTGAGAACCATAACTTTTTTACTTTTTTGTCGACGGAGCTGTATGAGGGCTTGTATTTTGCGAGACGAGCTATAGTTTTTATAGGTACCATTTTTGGATACGTGCGACTTTTGATCACTTTTTATTCCAATATATGTAGGTCAAAGTGACCAAAAAACAGAAACTCTGGTACGTTTTTTTTTTACGTTGTTCACCGTGTGCAATAAATAATATTATATTTTGATACCTCAGGTCGTTACAGTCCCGGCGATACCAAATACGTATGGTTTATTATTATTTTTCAATAATAAAGGACTTGATAAGTGAAAAAGGGCGATTGTGTTTTATTTTATTACTTGAAACTTTTATTGTTTTCAAACTTTTATTTTTTTCACTTTTTTTTGACACTTTTTTTATACTTTTTTTTACACTTTTTCTCAAGTCCCACTAGGGGACTTGACGGTCCAACTGTCAGCTTTAGTTTTTTTCTAATACATTGCACTACCTACGTAGTGAAATGTATTAGATCTGTCAGTTATTCACTGACAGCAAGCCGATTAGGCTTCGCCTCCCGGCGGGGCCTAATCAGCTTCCGTAATGGCAGAGCAGGAGGTCATTGTGTCTCCTGTTGCCATAGCAGCAGTCGCAAGTCCTGATTGCCTGCCAGGGCTGGCGATCTGCTAGCAACCGCTAAGATGCAGCAATCGCTTTCGATTGCTGCATCAAAGGGGTTAATGGCAGGGATCGGATCCTACCATTTCATGTGGATGTCAGCTGTAATATACAGCTGACCTCCACCGCTGATGACGCTGGATCAGCTCCTGAGTTGGCGCCATCTTTCCGGCGGCTACGGAAGCCGATCAGGCTCCGCCGCTGTACGTATCTTGACCGGCTTCCGTGCTAGGCAGACTGGGAGGCCAGTATTAGGCCTCCGGTTGCTATTGCAGCCACCGGAACCCCGGCAATTTCATTGCTGTGGTTCCAATGAGCTGCAAACAGGTTAAATGTAGCGATCACGTTTGAACGCTGCATTGAAGGGGTTAATGGCGGGGATCGAAGCTAATTTTGGTCCCCGCCATTACAGCCGGATGTCAGATACAGCTGAGATCCGGCGATGATGGCACCGACTCAGCTTTTGAGCCGGTGCCAATTATTTGGCGTAAGTATATGACATTTTGCGGGAAGCACTGGCTTTCCATGTCGTATACTTACGACAAATGTCGGGAAGGGGTTAAGCTTTCTATGCATTTAAACGTCTTTTCTCCTATCCATATGGGACTGTTAATCAGTGGATACAACAACTGGGGTAATACTATCATTTTAATTACGGCTATTCGATCTGCCATAGAAAGGGGTAACCTATTCCATATCTTAATTTTTGGGTGAGAATTTTGTAGCGGGTGTCGATCCACGTAGGGTAGTCTCTTCAATCAACCCATCGGGTTGACCACCAGATCATGGGTGCAGGGGATTTAACAGGTGAGTAATGGCTGTTTTTTTCATTTCAAAACATTCCATGCAACTAGTTTAATTTCTCGGACATTCCTTTTAAGGAAATATTTATCGGGGCACAATGCACCATTTCTGGGCGCTGTATCCAATGTTTATCTGGACAGTCGCCTGGTTATATCTCTGGACTTTGTATGCACTATTTACCTGGATGCTGGGTAATAATTATGTGAGTTAGAAACAGGAGGACCTGCAATCTCATCAACATTGTCCTCTCCTCATAAAATGTTCTTCTTGAGACATCTTATGGATTACTCTGAAAATATGCCGTAGATGCCAATCAAGGTCCAAAGGTTGACATACTCAATGGCCTCCAGGATCTGAATTTTACCTTTTTCTTTCACTAACCCATTTCTCTAGGAGTCATATATAAAGGTTGGGTCTATGGAGCCCAGATGAGCTACATTAGCAACTTTGAAAGAGCAGCCTCAGAGACATTCAGCTCCAGGATGGTCTGTGCCAGATAAGTAGTGGTTCAGAACGCACTGGACGATGTAGGTGCACGAATAGGGTCCCAACCCAATCGTAGTCAAAATAAGTATTTGGCACACAAAGCTGAAGTTTAAAGAAGAAATCTTGATTTTTTTCAAGTGGTTGTAGATGCCAGAGCCTTAGTGCGACGCTTCGGTCATTACATGACCTTCATCAGGCACTGTGCCGTTCTGGTTGCTGGTACATCCAGTAGTTGGCGCTTCGTTCCGAATGGCGGCTGACCGCTGTAGTTGGCGCACTTGAGATTTATTAAAACTTTGGCTTTGAGTGCCGAATACTTATTTTGGTCTGTGTCAGATGTTAGGGATGAAGTCTACAACTGGCCAGACCACCTATCTTTCCTTCGCTCTGGAAATATAGGACAGTCCACGAGGCAGCACATCATGTCTGATCAATTCCCCTACTACTCTGTACACTAACTAACATCTTCAAAAGAGAAGAGGAAGGTGCAGATGTGACGTTCAGGTTAGGTATTTGCAGTATTGAAGTTGTATTGTGCTCCCCTTGGAGCGCTGTGCAAAGGCAAAACTCCTTTATTGGAATGATGTGTAGATGGTTGGTACTCTATTTGGGTGCGCAGGCTTAGTTTGTTGTGTGCTCACTTGGCTAGGTCGGCATTAATGAGTGAAATGTATACAGTACCTTAGGAAAATACAGTGTGAGACAAAGATGATAACAGGAGCGCTCCCTAGAGTAATACCTTGAAAAAAAATGTCAATTAGTCTTCTCACCTTTTAAACCTCTTTGTTGATAAGAACATCGACTGGATACAGTTGTCTCTCTTTTTGTAGCTTCTTGTTCTTCTGACACGGAGTACAGTATGTCTCAGGCTGGGGGATTTCTTTGCTGGACTTCAATGAATCAGTGACCATGTCCACAATTGATTACACAGGTATAATATAGATTTTATGAAAGTTCTTTGGAATTAAAACAAATTATTTTTATGTATTTGTCTATCCATTTTTATTAGAAATACAATAAATACATTGAGGTATGTTTTTATTGACATGTGTTGCTATCAGCCAGACAGGAAAAAAATATGGATGGCCTTGGGAATCTGTAGAGGCAGCTGTTCTACAGGAAAGGGAGTGCAGAGACCCTACCAAACAGGACGAGGGGAGGAAGTCCATTGCCGGGCATCTGAAGAGACTTGCCATTAAACACCCAAAACCATTGTACTTCACCGCAGCCCTGCGAATCATGGACAAGGCTTCATTTTCAAAGACTTCTGGACAGTTGTCTTTTAATTGGATGGATCTTAAAAACCCCTTCTGGACAGTGGGGGATGGGAAGGAGGAGGTGTGGACGGATGACGTTCCGGCATTCTTAGATGGACATTAGTGGTTCATATCTGCTGCCTCTTTAGCTTTCAGACCTTGATCTGGCACATCCCTTTCCATGGCTGACGTTCTCGACACCAGGGCTTCGTCCTGCTGATGTTGTACGGTACATTCCCTTCAGTTCTGAAACAAGAATAAATAAAATGTCCTAGTGAAGAGTTGCTCTCTTGAAGATATTCCCCGTGACCCACACCAAGACCCTTTATCTGCCAGGTAGGTAGATAGTGCTCTCTATGTTCTACTAAGATACAAAATTCACAAGTAAATCTGCTCAACTAAGATGCGGTTAACACAAAGGTTTCAAAACGGGGACAGATAGGGCGCCAAGCGATGGTAGAATTTTATTTAAATACGCGTTTCTGGCACGACTTGTCCCTTTAACTGATCTTAACCTGACGAAGGGACCAGTCAAGTTTAGTCCCGGACCAGTCCGGTCCAGAAATACAGTCAAAATAAAATGGGTTTTACTTTACTGTCCACGTGTGAAGTATTTGTGTTACCCGCCGCTTACCAATTTTTAAAGGGGAACTCCAAGAAAAATTTGTCATGCAATCAAAGGCGCAGTGCCCACCCAAACTACATCGCAGGATTTTATTAAAAAAATTGGCTGTTATCTATTGGATTACTCCAATATGTAAAGGCCAATATCACTAACAGCTCCTGGCTCAGCCAGCAGAGGTGGGGTCCGGAGCCGAATGGGACCCAGAGCTGCTGAAGGAGCGGGAAGTACATAAAGGGGATTTGTCCGGGGGTCTGAATACATTTTAGGGTTTGGTATTATAGGGGTTTTCCAGGCTTTATAAAAATTGTAATTCAAACTGAAAATTGCACCATTTAGCAAATACCCACCTTCTAATTCTCTGCGGCTCCAGTGCCGGCGGTTCACAATCCCCTGCCGGCCTGTTTACATAGGCTGGACCAGTGATGTCCCGTATCGGCACATGATAGAACTAGTCAATCACTGGCCACAGTGGTCACGTGCCATACTTACTTAGATCACTTCTGCAGGCGATACCCTCCCTCTATACTGTCCTTACTGCAATGTTTTTATAGTGAGGACAGAATACAGGGAATATCTGGTACACAAAGTGTATTCTCACTAACCCTGCCCTATGACAAGCCATGCCCAATGAACCACGTTCTGTCAAAGGTACGCCCTGTCAAGTCCTGTCTCAATCCATCTGAAACCGAAGTGTCCCTAGAAAGAAATTCCAAATATTGTCAACTATGCTCTATTAGGGTATAGTATGAAGAATCAGTGCAGTAGGGTCTATATACTACTATATACACAAAGCTGCCATGTGCTGAACATTGCAAAACACACTTTTCATAAAAGAGCGTTAATTCCAGTCCTGCAGTCACCCTGATGACCTTATACTGTGCCAGTACTTGAGGTAGGTGTGCCCCTTTATATATTACTTGCAGCCAGAATTGGCACCGGGATTATCAGCTCATTGACAAATTCTTGAGGTCACATTTGTGTCTTGATGTCACCAGTCTGAACCAATCCTACACCACTTGCTCTTTATAGAATTTTCAGAAAAAAAAATACCCCTAGCAATAAATACTGCATGTAAATAATATTCTCATTACAGTACAACAACAAATAAATGGAAAAAGAGCCATATCCCTATTAGGTCCCGCGGACATCATAGAGTTGGTCCTTGACTTCCAGTCCTGCAGTCACCATGAAGACTTTGTGCTGTCAGTGCAGGCAGAATAAAGCTGACATGGTGACAATGTAATGTTTTATATGTACTACTACTCCCTGTACTGACTGATAGTAGAGAGAATGGACTAAGCTGAAGGATTCCCGACTCTAATCAATTTTTTAAATAGGGAATATGCCCTGAATACTAACCCCAAATTTATATTACATTTATAGTAGGACAGATTTACTATTCAAATTGAGCCAGAATTATGGCGTACATGTTGTGCGCCATATTTATTAATTGTTTTAGACACATTTTGCGGCGTGCTTGACAAGGGGCGTGGCCTAGAATAAAGGGGCGTGTCTTAAACTAAGCCAACCAAGAGGTGGTATAAGGAAGAGAAAAGTGTCTAACATGTCTAGCAAAATCTATCATACATCGTGCACCACTGTGATAAATTTGGCGCAATTTCTGACTTCCTTGTATCAGTTTACACTGTGTAAAACTCAGATAGTTTTAGGCCCCATGCACACTAACTTATTTTTGCGGCCGCAATTCACCCGCAAATCTGCAGGTGAATTGCGGCCCCATTCATTTCAATGGGCCCATGCACACGACCTTGGTTTCCACGGTCCATGCATTGCCCAGGAACCTGGACCGCAAAAACAACGGACATGTCTTATTACGGTCGTGTTTTGCGGTACAGGCTCATAGAAAATAATGCACGCGGTCATATGCACGGCCCGCGATTTGAGGGCGGCCGCGGGTGACACACTTTTCTCCTTATACCTGAGAAGTAACAAAAATAACATCAGAAACGAAAAAAACACAATTCCAAGTATTTCTCCCCATTTCTAAAAATAACATTTCCTGCAGGTGAATAATGGAAAATATAAAGATATAAATATATTCAGGCCTATGTGTCTGTCCAGGGGGTCAGTGAGGGTCCTGCCTGTTATATGTGGGGAGGTCGTGCTGCACAATAACGGAGGGGAAAATGTCTGTACATCAATATATATTTGTCTCTAGGAGCCCCTACAAAGTCTCAGTGAGGGCCCTGTCTGTTATACGTGGGGAGCTTGTATACAGCGTTAGTAACAGGCATGTCACTCCAGTATAGATATTTTGGGTGCCGGTTCTTCGACCTCACTGTCCATAGTTTAAACACCTTAAGAAAATGGATCACCACCAAGAAGTTTTATTTAAAGGGGTACTCCCATCTTACTATTTCTCTGGGACTCACACCTATGTGGAAAACGGAGGTCTCTCCCTGACCCTGTCCTGCTTTGTTCCCACATCCCTGTCCCGTCTAATGGCTGCTGATTCCAGGTGGAGAATGACTTCGGAAAGGCCTCGCACGTCCCTCTCTCTATTCTGTTCTATGGAAGTTTCGGAAACAGCTGAGCGCTGTTGAACTATTTGTGTAACTCCCATAGTACAGAACGGAGAGAACTGCGTGCATGCGCATAGGTGGATATCACATAAACGTCTGAGATGGAGAAAACCCTCTAAAGAGATTATTTCATTAAAGGGGTTGTACATAATTAGAAAAATAGAGCTGCTGTCTTCCAAAAACAGTGCCACACCTGTCCACAGGTGATGTGCGATGTGTGGACAGCTTAGCCCTATACATTTCAATACAGAAAAGCTGCAATACCACACACAGCCTCTGGACAGAGGTGGCGCAGAGCTTCCATTTGGGTCATAGAGAGGGTCTCCAGCGTGATACCCCCCTCTATGATATCTAAATACCCTTATAGGGCATTTCAGGTGTAACCAGAAGTTAAGGTGATACAAAAAAATATTCCATACATGAGATTTCCTTAATGGAGATATTGTAACAATAATTACTGAAAATATGTAATTGACTTTTTCCTCCATTGTAGGAATAGAACCCGAGAAGCGACGTTTTGGACTACGGAACAGTCGATCCTCCGGATGAAATGCTGTGTGGTTGGAGCGCAGTCCCAGGAGCGCTGGTGTTGATGTGCTGATCCATGTTCTTCTTATCTGGAGCTTGTATACAGAACACGCGATCCTTCTGGTCCGACCTACTAACATATATAAGCACAGCCTAAACACACACGTAATGATATATAATGACATAACATTAACATAACATTACTATGTATCAGCCCTGATACGTCAGTCTCATCATATTTCTGGGGTCCCCGCACACAGGATGTACGTTACCTCCTGTGATGATGTCACTTCCCTGTATTTCCTGTATGACATGGCTGCTCTTCCTCTTCCCGTTTCCCTTTCTGATGTATTTCCTCTTCCTGTGTGATAAGACGTGTGTTGTTGCCTCCTGCTGTGTATAACACGAGATGCAACATGTCTTATAAAACATGTCAATAATAATCGCAGAAAGCGAAAAACATTTTGTTCATTTCCATTCACATCAATGGTTATTTGTTTGCAGCCGTTTTTCTGAGCCATACTTGTCTGTTTTTAGAATCAACTACAGGGAGATTTGAGATGTGGTTTGAGAATTTCTTTCCTATGTAAACCCCACCGATAAGGACAGCTAAGAAGCCTCAGTTATCAGCGAGCGACCCCATCATTAGACTAAGCAGAGTGCCCCCATACAGTGCCAGCAGAGTATTGTCCCTTAAACAGTGCCAGTATACTGCCCCCTCATAAACAACACTACCAGCAGAGACTCCTCAATAAACCATATTGCCAGCAAAGTGCCTCCAATAATTAGTGCCAGCAGACTGCCCCCAATAACCACTACAAGCAGAGTTCCCCCTCACAAATAGTCCCAGCAGAGTGCCTTCCTTTATGCAGCTACATCATGTAAGATCTTCCCTAGTTTGGAAGTCTCCAGGACAATCTGGGAGAGAAGACAAGTGTGATGTAACCTGGTTGCAGTGTGTAAATGTAGCCTGAAACATCACGTGTAGCCCCTAAGTCTATGTTCACATGTTACATATTTATTGCAGATTTCCATGGTCAAATTGACACATAAAGTATGAATGTGAATAGGGTTCTAGAAAACTGCATAAACTTGCAGCAGTAACAATCTGCAGTAGATTGTAATGCAAAGGATGCACAGCCAAATATGCTGCAAAAGCCACATGTAATATATGGAGAAATATTAGGCCTAGTTCACACAGAGTTTTTTTGGAGCGATTTTTTAAGTGGAAAACGCATCGAAAACCGCACCAAAAAACGTCCGAAAACGAATCTTATTGATTTCAATGGGATGCAGAGGCGTTTTTCCCACGAGAAAAAAACACTCACAGGAAAAAGCAGCGTCAAGCCCTTTCTTCAAGCGTTTCCGTCTCTGACCTCCCATTGCCATCAATGGGAGGCAAAGAAAATGGTTTTCGCAGCATTTTTGCCTGCGGTGCTCAATGGCCGTGGTCGAAAAATGCGTAAAAAAAGCGGCAGAAGGAATTTTGAGGCAGATTTTTCCACCTGCAAAAAACTTGGTGTGTAAACAGGGACTTCGTGTCCACATGTGACCTACTCTATCCAATCACAGCTGTAATTCCAGCCAAGGCTGCCTAAGATTATGTTCACACCCCCCACTTCTCCTGCGGTTTGGCCGCTGCAGCCCGATGAGGAGGGATTATAACTAGAAATTGTGGATATAAAGAACATGCAGAGGTTTCTGTGTGACAGTCTAAGGGCATGACCAGACGTGGCAGAGTTCTGCATACACTGTCCGCATCAATGCCGCACATAATCTGCGTTGCAGATTCTGTCGCGGCTTTGCCTAAAATGGGCATTAAATTGATGCGGACTGGCCGTTGCGTATTGAGGGGGAAAGGGCTTCCCTTCTCTCTATCAGTGCCCTTTCCCTAGTAAAAGAAAAATAAATTCATACTTACCCGGCCGTTGTCTTGGTGACGCGTCCCTCTTTCGACATCCAGCCCGACCTCCCTGTATGACGCGGCAGTTCATGTGACCGCTGCAGCCTGTGATTGGCCTGTGATTGGCTGCAGCCGTCACTTGGACTGAAACGTAATCCCGGGAGGCCGGACTGGAGGAAGAAGCAGGGAGTTATGGGTAAGTAGGAACTTCTATTTTTTTTACAGGCTGATGTATATTGTGATCGGATGTCACTGTCCAGGGTGCTGAAACAGTTACTGCCAATCGTTTAACTCTTTCAGCACCCTGGACAGTGACTATTTACTGACATCGCCTATTAACGCTCCTGTAATTACGGGTGCACACACGTAATCACCCGTAATTACGGGAGCCCCATTGACTTCCTCAGTCTGGCTGTAGATCTAGAGATACATAGGTTTAGCCAGAATGAAGAACTATCATGTTAGTAAAACCAGTACGCTCCGCAGCACACATAACATCTGCGGACTTCATTGCGAAATTTTCACTCTCCATTGAAGTCAATGGAGAAATTCCGCAATGAGTCCGCAACAAGTCCGCTACACGTCCGCAACAGCCAGTGTATGCTGCGGACACCAAATTCCGCACCACAGCCTATGCTCCGCAGAATTGTCCGCAACGTGCAAACGAACCCAACTAAAAAGCTGTGGAAAGCAATGGAGAAACGTGTACGCTGCGGATTTCCGCTGCGGACTATCCGCAGCGGAATTGCAGAGCAATTCCGCCACGTCTGGTCATGCCCTAAGGCTCTGTTCACATCTGCATTGGGGTCCCGTTCTGACGTTCCCGTCAGAGGTTTCCGTCAGAACAGGACCCTGAGCAGACACAAACTGACACCGACGGAAACCAGGGGTTTCCGTTTCCATCACCATTGATTTCAGTAGTCGACTAAGCTATTGTTTCCGGCAAAACGAAGGGTCCGGAGCACAAAAGAGACAAACGGAAACCACGGGCACCGGCTCCGTCACCATTGAAATCAATGGTGATGGAAACGGAAACCCCTGGTTTTCGTCGGTGTCTGCTCAGGGTCCCGTTCTAACGGAAACCTCCGACGGAACGTCAGAACGGGACCCCAACGCAGATGTGAACAGAGCCTAATATGGATGAGAAAGGGGAGGTGGGACTACTCATTTATTATGCCCTGATACTGAACTGGTATTACTAGTATTATACCCTGTTCTATGAACTCTACCCGCTGGAGTACCCCAAAGATGCTTGTACCACTGATCGAGGTGCTATGTGTTTTGTAGTAAAATTAAATTGGTATTTGATTATTTTTTTTACAGTTAATATTTATTAAAAATTCTGTTTTAAAGTTTTTTGCCTGGCAGTGATAGTTTGATATTTGTCCAATACCTATTTAGTTCCATTTTTCATGGATATTATGAGGTGGGACTACTCACCTAACCAGTATGTTCCTGACGGGAGCTGCATGCGTCCATCTCATCAAGTCTCCGATCTCCTGGCAGCTCCACTTTGTACAGATCCTACAATGAAAATCTATGCAAAAAGTTTACACCAAAAAAACTGAACATTCTACTGCGGAACCAGGATTGTTGTTGTGTGGCAGGGCTGCACCTCGCCCTTCTGCTGCCGGAGGTAAACAGTGAAATAGCGCCACCACCTGCATCACCATAGAGTGGCCATGTGGGGTAGAGAAAAGATAGCAAAGAAAATATAGAAAACCTTTATGTTTATATGTAGTAGAAATCTATTTAATACAAGAGAATAATATTTATAAAAATCGTAATCACATGCTGCGTTAGGCCTCATTCCCACGACAGGGTTTCCCGGCCAGGTGCCGGCCGTTCATAAATCGGCCGGCACCCGGCTGCATTAGGAATAATAGACCCCTAATGGGGCTATTCACACGAACGACTTTAAAAATAGGACATGCTCTATCTTCGGCCGGGTACCCGGCCGCCCGGCTCCCATAGAAGTCTATGGGGCCGGGTAATACCCGGCCATCACCGGGATGTGTCCCGAGTGATGGCCGGGTTTTCCGGCGCTTGCGCTCTATCTCCTCCTCCTCACAGCGCAGAGTGCATGTGAGGAGGAGTTGATGCCATTCTGACGAATGGCATCGCTGTACACTGTGTTGCAGGGCCGGGGTGTACAGCAGGTGGAAGGGAGCGCTGCGCTGGCTCCCTTCCCCTGCTTGTTTTAAAAGCACCCTGGCCCGGCGACACCTTCGATGGCGCCGCTAGCAGCTGCTGCGGCTGCTACTACTGCAGCGACGCCACTATCGCAGAGCAGGGAGGTATCTCCCCGCTCTGCTATGTGCTAGCCGCACTTTAGCTCCTTGAAGGAGCGGAATCCCCGTGTTTTCGGGGATTCCGCTCCTGGACAGAGCGCTTGATGTCTCTGTCCATATCTGGGCAGTGACATCAGGGGAAACTCTTGAAGCGGAATCCCCGAACACATGGGGATTCCCCTTCAGGAGTTGCCGCTGATGTCACTGTCCAGATCTGCCCGGCCCGGATGCAAAACTTTATGCAAACCGGCCGGGCAGAAAGGCCGATTTTACCGGCCGGCACTCGGGCTCGGGCGCGACCCGGTCGTGTGAATCCCGCCTTAGGCCTCATTCACACGACAGGGTCCGAGTGTCGGCCGGGAAGATCGGCCGTTTTTGGCCGATTTTCCCGGCCGGTTTGCATCCGTTCCGATTCCGTTCCGGGCCGTGTTGCTGTTTTTACCGGCCGATTTGGACCCGATTTGCATCCGGTTTTTTCCCTGACCGTTTTTTAATCTGATTAATTTTTTGCACTTTACTTATTTTTTTATTATTATGTTCTGTCCCTCAAAGGTCAAAAAAAGATATTTTTTTTCTTTCTTTTACACCATGTTTTTCCCTGTAACTGGAGCTGCACAGCAGCCCCAGTTACAGGGGAAATCAGCCCTCTCACAGTGACGATTGTCACTAATAGGATTGTGCTAGGTCTAGTAAGACCCAGCAGCAGTCTGTCACTAACAGCACCCGGCGATCATGTGACCAGTCACATGATCACCGGGAGGAATAGAGACAGCACCGCTGCTGTCTCTATTTCTATACACAGCGTTCATTGAGCGTTGTGTAAAAAGACATCGTAGAAGACAGAAGCAGTGAAAGCTGCTTCTATCCTCTCCTCAGGGTCCCCGGCAGTCACGGACAGCCGGAGACCCGACATTCAGCTGCCCGATCGCGCGGGCAGCAAGTTAAAACCCGAGCCGTAAAAAGTCTATGGCTCGGGTTTTAAGGACCCTGACCGCTGGCCGTAAAAACACAGCCAGCGGTCGGGAACGGTAACAAGCAGGGGAAGGGAGCCAGCGCAGCGCTCCCTTCCACCTGCTGTACACCCCGACCCTGCCACACAGTATCACCAGCGTAGCCATTCGTCCGAATGGCATCAACTCCTCCTCCTCACATGCACTCTGCACTGTGAGGAGGAGAGAGTGCGCGAGTGACGGTTGACCCGGCCATCACTCGGGACACATTCCGGTGATGGCCGTGTATTACCCGGCCCCATAGACTTCTATGGGACCCGGGCGGCCGGGTACCCGGCCGAATATAGGGCATGTCCCATTTTTTGACGGCCGGTTTTCCTGGCCCGTCAAAAAATCGGTCGTGTGAATAGCCCCATTAGGGGTCTATTATTCCTAATGCAGCCGGGTGCCGGCCGATTTATGAACGGCCGGCACCCGGCCGGGAAACCCTGTCGTGTGAATCCCGCCTTAATTCTGCAGTGTATTACTGACATACCTACCTACCTGCACTCATTATATTACACTCATCCATTATATACCTACCTGCACTCATTATATTACACTCATCCATTATATACCTACCTGCACTCACTACATTACACTCATACATTATATACCTACATGCACTCATTATATTACACTCATACATTATATACCTACCTGCACTCATTATATTACACTCATACATTATATACCTACCTGCACTCATTATATTACACTCATCCATTATATACCTACCTGCACTCACTATATTACACTCATCCATTATATACCTACCTGCACTCATTATATTACACTCATCCATTATATACCTACCTGCACTCATTATATTACACTCATATATTATATACCTACCTGCACTCATTATATTACACTCATCCATTATATACCTACCTGCACTCACTATATTACACTCATCCATTATATACCTACCTGCACTCACTATATTACACTCATCCATTATATACCTACCTGCACTCTTTATATTACACTCATCCATTATATACATACCTGCACTCACTATATTACACTCATCCATTATATACCTACCTGAACTCACTATATTACACTCATCCATTATATACTTACATGCTGGCCCTTTAAGAAACGGCCTGGGCCAGCGCGCACTTGGGATCCGGCTGCCGTGAGCAGGAGACATCAGTGGACGTTAGCGACCTCGTGGTGGAGGAGGCTGTCAAGCAAGGTACAGGATCCAGCGACGGAGACCACTGGCAGGAGAGGGACCTGCCGCCAGCGTTACAATAACTTTACCCCAGTCCTCTGCAGTCCAATCAATATACTTAAAACAGGATGTCAGTCTGTCCTTGATGTTTTTCTTGGAGAGAAGTCGCTTCTTTGCAGCTCTTCTTGACACCAGTCCAGCCTCCAAAAGCCTTCACCTCACTGTGCGTGCAGATGCACTGACAGATGTCTGAGGAAGCGCTGCACTGCTGTTGAACCGATCCCATAGCTGAATCCTCTTTAGGAGAAGGTCCTGGTACTTGCTGGAATTTCATGGACACCCTGAAGCCTTCTTCATAGCAAATTAACCTCTCTCCTTGAAGTACTGGATGATCCGATAAATAGTTCATTTTGGGGCAATCTTACAAGCAGCAATGTCTTTGCCTGTAAGGCTCTTTTGATGCAAAGCAATGATAAGCAAGTTAACGACATCCACCGGGATCCGTTATATGTCAATGTGGTGATGTATCTAGACGACATCAAGATTTTCTCACCCGCTTTGACTACACATTGGAAACGTGTTCGACAGGTCTTTCAACGGTTGCTGGAGAATAAGCTCTGTGCAAAGTTGGAGAAGTGGGTCTTCCAGAAATCCTCCCTTCCCTTTCTAGATTATATAGTCTCTGACCAGGGATTGAAGATGGACACCAACAAAACATCTGCTGTGTTGAACTGGCTTTGTTCTCAGGGTCTCCGTGCAATTCAACGCTTTCTGGGATTTGCACATTTCTACCGGCAGTTTATTCCCCACTACTCTTCATTACTGGCGCCTATTTCAGCTCTTACAAAGAAAGGAGTGAATGCCAAAAATGAGACCCAAGAGACCAAATTGGCATTTCTTCAACTCAGTCTGTCTCTGCCGCCCCTATATTGCAGCATCCGGACATCTCCAAGCAATTCTTCTTTGAGGTGGATGCCTCTACTATCGATGCAGGTGCAGACCTGACGCAAAAAGGTCTTACCGGCAAGACTGTCACCTGCGGCTTCTTCTCCTAGTTATTTTCTCCTGCCGAGAAGAATTACTCTTAGAGATCAGGAGCTTCTGGCCATTGAATTGGCATTGGAAGAGTGGAAACATCTGCTAGAAGGGGTCATGCATCCTGTAATTATTTTCAGACCACAAATATTTGGTCTATCTACAGACCGCTCAGCGGTTGAATCCGCGCCAGGCCAGGTGGGCGCTCTTCTTTGCCTGATTTGAAATTCTGTTACATTTCCGTCCTGCCGAAAGGAATACTAAGGCTGACGCTCTGTCTCGGTGAATTGAAATTAACTTGGTTTTTATTTTTCCAAAGTACAATACAAAAGTATACAACATCCAAATGATACAGTCTCACAGTGTTGTATACAGAACACAGAAAAAGCTTGCACCTTTAGATATCAGAAACGTGCCTCGGACGTTGACATACTGACATATTAACAGACAAACAAACATAAAAACAGACATACAAAGAGTGGTGGTGATAAATACAAGCAATTATACATATGAGATGTCAAAAAGGAACAGGATGATGCAGGATACGAAAACCATGTATAAGTTAGCACAGATACATTCACAGAGTGACAGAGTTCTTGCGGAGCAGAAGTTGAACATGGGGTAACTCCGTCCAAGGGGCCCATTGAGACAAACACTTCTGCCTATAACCTTTAGATGTAGCAAAGTGCAATACGTAATAGAAGTGAAGATAAACCCAGTTTAGCACCTCCGAGAGATTCAGAGCCTCAGCTGTTTTCCATCTCTTGGCTATATGGAATCTGGAAGCGATAAGAATATGGCTTATTGGCCACCTATATTCTAAAGGGATCTCATCCATCTGCATATCAGTTAAAGCCAATGCAGGGGAAGGTAAAAGTTCTGCTCCCATTAATTCTGATATGTAGCGGAAGATACGCTTCCAGAATGGGTAGACTGATTTACATGTCCACCATAGATGAAATAATGTGCCCCTTGCTCCACATTCCCTCCAACACAAAGGAGAAGCCCTGGCTTGCATATGTTGTAACAGGTGTGAGGTACCAACGAAACTGAATTTTCCTAACGGCTTCTATATGATTGACACATTTGGATATCCTATGTGAGTGATGTAAAGCAGCCCTCCAGTCCTCCTCCGAGAACTCCCGACCCATATCCGTCTCCCACTGAGACATGTATTTCAATTTGAGAAATGAGCTGTGGGTGTTTAAGGACAAGTAAGCTGAGGCCAAACCTTTCAGCGATGTAATATCCGAATCTGTCTCGGTGATTTGATGACTCTGATCAAGTGAAACATATTATATCGATCCTTCTCGCATCATTCTGGTGGCTCCGGTCCTACTGAAGGATATCCATCATCGTAAAACCTTTGTTCCCTCAGCCAGAAGAAGGACAGTGCTTTCCTGGGGACATAACCCTAAACTGGCCGGTCACGCAGGAGTGCGTAAAACCAGAGAGCTCATTTCTCATCAATTTTGGTAGCCAGCCATGGTCCAGGATGTTCAGGACTATGTGGCTTCCTGTTCCTTCTGCTCCCAGAACAAGACCTCCAAGTCCAGACCACCTGGTCTTCTTCTACCTCTTCCAGTCCCTGATTCTCTGTGGCAACATATTGCGATGGACATTGTGAGGGATCTACTCCTTTCATCCAAATGCAATACCATCTGGCCGGTGGTAGATCGCTTATTCAAAATTGCACATTTTGGTCTTTTGTCTTGTTTGCCTTCTGCTCCTCATCTTGCCGGTCTCTTTATACAACATATATTTCGCCTGCATGTTCTTTCCCATCATATTGTTTCAGGCCACGGTGTACAGTTCACCTAAAGATTTTGGAGAGCTCTGTGTGGCCTGCTGGAAGTCAAGTCAGATCTTTCTTCTGAATACCATCCACAGTTCAATGGCCAAGTGGAGAGGGTCAACCAGATCCTAGAGAACTTTCGACACCATTTCAGGCAACGTGTCCGCTAGTATCAATTGTATCAGTTATTACAAAATGTTTCTTCACATTTAAGTGTTTTATCTGCTGCTGGGGCGCAATCGCCACCTCCTCAATTTGCTGCCTTCAGTCCTGGATTGCATCTTCCAACTCCTCCACGTTACAAAGGCGACTCCAAGCCTTGTAGAGGATTAAATCAATGCACAATCCGTTTTGAGCTAGTAGCGCAGCAATTAGCTTCCGACCACGCTAAGGTAGCCAACATCTTGTCTCTACTGTCTGGTGAGGCGCAGGCCTGGGCTTCACCTCTATGGAAAAGGAAAAACCCATCATCTTTGTTATCCAATAATTTTTCACGACTTTTAAAAAAGTCATCATCTGCTTCTTCGTCACTACTCCAGTAGGACAATATGCCATCCAGTTTTGCACATTATCCACAGAGTTACAGTGGAACATTGATTCTCTTGTCGCTATGTTTTGGAAAGGTCTGGCAGAACGCATCAAGGATGAACAGGCCCTGTATTAACTACCGAGGTCTTAATGAAATCACGATAAAAAAAAAAACACGTTCATTTCCAAGCTCTTTGACTGACTGCAAGGTGCTAAGATTTTCACCAAGCTAGACTTACGTGGTACTTACAATTTGATTCACATCTGTGAAGGGAATGAGGGAAAAATCATGTTTAACACTAGAGATGGAAACCATGAATATCTAATTGTGCCTTTTGGTCTCAGAAATCCCCCGGCTGTCTTTCAAGAACATGTTAACGACATTTTGCAAGATCTATTATACGGCTGTGTTTTGTTATATTTGGATGCCATTTTTGTTTTCTCCCCAGACCACTATACTCATCGCAAGCAATAGAGTCTTGTTCTGCACCGACTTACAGAGAATCATCTATATGCCAAGCTTAAAAAATTGCTTTTTGAGTGATCCAGACTGTCTTTTGTAGGATATATCTCTGATCAAGGAATTCAAATAGATCCAGCAGTACTTAAATTGTCTAGTCCCCATGGACTCAAAGCCATACAACGACTTCCTGAAGTTACTAATTATGATCGACAATTAATTCCTAAATTTTCTTACCTGGTGGCACCCATCTCTGCTATCACCAAAATGGGTTTCATTGCCAAAATTCGGACTTCTAAAGCTGTTTCTGCTTTCCTCAGCCTTAAACAGGCCTTCTCCTCTGCCTTAGTTCTCCATGGACCGGACTACAGTAAAACCTCCATCTTGGAGAAGCAGGTCTCATCTGTAAGGAGTGCGTGCTGTTCTTTTTCAAAAAAATTATAAAGCAAAAACGCTTTCCTGTGGATTCTTCTCAAATGCCTTGTCCCCTACCCAGAAAAATGATGGCATTGGAGATCAGGAACTCTTGGCCATAAAATTAGCTCTCGAAGAATGGAGATGTTTGCTAGAAGGTGCTCATTATGCCATCACTGTCTACACCGATCACAAAAATGTATTGTATCTGCAAACGGCATATGGACTAAACCCTCATCAAGCAGGTTGGACTTGGCTTACCAAGTTGCTCTGGTTGTACTGTAATCTGGTTCGTAGTTGACTGTTTTTTGAAGATGGCACACTTTATTCCTCTGACCGGACTTTCTTCTGCTAAAAGTCTGTCTAATCTCTTCAGTAAACACATTTTTCGTCTGCGATGACTCCCTAAGCATATCGTGTTCGATAGAGGAGTGAAATTTACTTCAAAGTTCTAAAGGCCACTCTGCAAGTTGTTTGAAGTTAAGTTGGATTTTCTTTCCGCCTACCTCCATTAATCTAATGGAGAATTGGAATGGTTCAAACAGGTTTTGGAAAACTTTTTCAGCAATTTTGTGTCCGCACTTCAAGATGACTGGACTAGTCTCCTTCCCTGGGCAGAGTTTGCTTATAATAACTACACCTGGGAATTCACACCTTTTTTCTTGATTTATGGACAGCATCCAAGAATCCCTCTGCCAGTTCCAACACTGTCCAAAGTTCCAGCAGCCAGTTTCACTCAATTCTTGCACAAAGGGCAGGAGGCCAAGGAGTCTATAAGTAAAGGAGTAGGCCGATTGAAGGGAAATGCATACAAGAAGTATAGAGTTCCTCCACAATTCCACCCAGGAGACAAGGTCTAGTTATCCACCAAGTACATTTGTTTGAGGACCCACTGTTTTAAATTGGATCCTTGGTTTTCTACAAGCTCCGACTCCCACAGTCTTTGAAAACTCCCAAATGTTTTCATGTGCCTCTTCCCAAGTCTCTGTTCCGGAATCACTTCTACAAGAAGTTTCCTCGTTCTCCTGCTTCCTCCACTCCTGATAGAGAGTATGAAGTCAACGGGATTCTGGGCACCAAGAGGTCCAGAGGGAAGCTCCGGTACCTGGTCAATTAGAAAATCTTTGGTCTGAGGAGAAATCTTGGGAACCTGAGGAAAATGATCATGCTTCATCTCTCCTCTGGAAATGTTGTCTTCACTTTCCCCACAAGGCTAAAAAGAGGGGGCATAAGGCTCTCTGTGGCTGCCATATACTTACCTCTACATGACGTCCTCTGGCTCCTGGCCACCACCACATACCTCCATCACTACGTGACATACACCTACTAACCCACACTTACTATATTACACTCATCCATTATATACCTACCTTCCTACCTGCACTCACTATATAACACTCATCCATTATATACCTACCTATCTGCACTCACTATATTACACTCATCCAATATATACCTACCTATCTGCACTCACTATATTACACTCATCGATTATATACCTACCTACCCAAACTCACTAATTTACACTCATCTATTATATACTTCTTTGCACTCACTAAATAACACACTTCCATTTTACACAAACCTACCCACACTCACTATATTATACTCATCCATTACCATTTATTTTAGCCTCTTTAGGGCTCTATGTGCTCTGACCCTTCTAGGGCATCTGTTTTTGGCCCCACGCAGGCACCATTTCAGTGGTCCTCGGGCACTATTTATATAGTCCTTACTCGGGAACCATTTCTATGGTCTTCATCTAGGTACCATTTATTTTGCCTCTTTAGGGCTCTCTTTGTTTTGGCCCTTTTCTAGGGCATCATCTGTTTTTGGCCACACGCAGGCACCATTTCAGTGGTCCTCGGGCACTATTTATATGGTCCTTTCTCGGGCACCATTTCTATGGTCCTCATTTGGGTACCATTTATTTTGGCCTCTTTAGGGCTCTATTTGTTTTGACCCTTTTCTAGGGCATCTGTTTTTGGCCACACGCAGGCACCATTTCAGTGGTCCTCGGGCACTATTTATATAGTCCTTTCTCAGGAACCATTTCTATGGTCTTCATCTAGGTACCATTTATTTGGCCTCTTTAGGGCTCTCTTTGTTTTGGCCCTTTTCTAGGGCATCATCTGTTTTTGGCCACACGCAGGCACCATTTCAGTGGTCCTCGGGCACTATTTATATGGTCCTTTCTCGGGCACCATTTCTATGGTCCTCATTTGGGTACCATTTATTTTGGCCTCTTTAGGGCTCTATTTGTTTTGACCCTTTTCTAGGGCATCTTTTTTTGGCCACACGCAGGCACCATTTCAGTGGTCCTCGGGCACTATTTATATGGTCCTTTCTCGGGCACCATTTCTATGGTCCTCATTTGGGTACCATTTATTTTGGCCTCTTTAGGGCTCTATTTGTTTTGACCCTTTTCTAGGGCATCTGTTTTTGGCCACACGCAGGCACCATTTCAGTGGTCCTCGGGCACTATTTATATAGTCCTTACTCAGGAACCATTTCTATGGTCTTCATCTAGGTACCATTTATTTGGCCTCTTTAGGGCTCTCTTTGTTTTGGCCCTTTTCTAGGGCATCATCTGTTTTTGGCCACACGCAGGCACCATTTCAGTGGTCCTCGGGCACTATTTATATGGTCCTTTCTCGGGCACCATTTCTATGGTCCTCATTTGGGTACCATTTATTTTGGCCTCTTTAGGGCTCTATTTGTTTTGACCCTTTTCTAGGGCATCTGTTTTTGGCCACACGCAGGCACCATTTCAGTGGTCCTCGGGCACTATTTATATAGTCCTTACTCGGGAACCATTTCTATGGTCTCCATCTAGGTACCATTTATTTGGCCTCTCTAGGGCTCTCTTTGTTTTGGCCCTTTTCTAGGGCATCATCTGTTTTTGGCCACACGCAGGCACCATTTCAGTGGTCCTCGGCCACTATTTATATAGTTCTTACTCAGGAACCATTTCTATGGTCCTCATTTGGGTACCATTTATTTGGCCTCTTTAGGGCTCTCTTTGTTTTGGCCCTTTTCTAGGGCAACATCTCGTTGTAATCTTTCATCTACAGAGTAATCTCGCGAGATTACGCTGTGCTCTACTGTAACTACCATAGACACATTAACGAAGTGCAGGGATTGTGAATAGACATCCCGTGGAATGTCTATTCACTGTCAAAACTGTCTTCGGTATTGTTAATGTGTTAGTATAAGACAGCACATAGCGATCTAAAAGGATCCCTATGCACTGCCTAAATGAATGGAGAGGAGTGCATGACGCTGATTGGTCAGCGTCATACACTCCTCTGTACAACGCCCACTTGGTCTGAAGTAAAAACACGCCCACTTGGGCATTAAGACACTCATTAGCATAAATCTAAAATCGCTAATAAAGTGGTGAAAATAGATCGTTTTTTTTAAAATAGAAAGCATTACTGTCACCTACATTACAGCGCCGATCTCCTAATGTATGAGATAGGGCACTTATAATGTGGTGACAGAGCCTCTTTAACCCCCTCCCGCTGTGGCCACTTTTGACCTTCCTGACAGAGCCTCATTTTTCAAAGCTGACATGTTTCAATTATGTGGTAATAACTCCAGAATGCTTTTACCTATCCAAGCGATTCTGAGGTTGTTTTCTCGTGACACATTGGACTTTATGTTACTGGCAAAATTTCCCCGATACATTCAGTATTTAATTGTGAAAAACACCAAAATTTGCATTTTTCTCAATTTGAATGTATCTGCTTGTAAGACAGGCAGTTATAACACACAAAAATGTTGCTAATTAACATCCCCATATGTCTACTTTAGATTGGCCTCTGTTTTTGAAAATCCTTTTATTTTTCTAGGACGTTACAAGGCTTAGAAACTTAGCAGCAATTTCTCACATTTTCAAGAAAATTTCAAAAGGCTATTTTTACAGGGGCCAGTTCAGCTGTGAAGTGGCTTTGAGGTCCTTATATATTAGAAACCCCCAATAAGTCACCCCATTTTAAAAACTGCACTCCTCAAAGTATTCAAAACAGCATTTAGAAAGTTTCTTAACCCTTTAGACATTTCGCAGGAATTAAGGCAAACTAGAGGTGAAATTTACAAAGTTCATTATTTTTTTCCAGAAATTCAATTTGAATCCATTTTTTTTGTACCACAGAAGGTTTTACCAGAGAAATACAACTTAATATTTATTTCCCAGGTTCTGCAGTTTTAGGAAATATCCCACATGTAGCTCTAGTGTGATAAAGGACTGAAGCACCGGCCTCAGAAGCAAATTAGCACCTAGTGGATTTTGGGCCTCCTTTTTATTAGAATATATTTTAGGCACCATGTCAGCTTTGAAGAGGTCTTGTGGAACTAAAACAGTGGAAACTCCCCAAAAGTGACCCCATTTGGGAAACTACACCCCACAAGGAATTTATTTAGGGGTGTAGCAAGCATTTTGACCCGCCAGTTTTTTTGCAAAAATTTTTGGAACTAAGCCATGAAAATTAAAATCTACATTTTTTACCACAACATTTGTGGAGCAATTTCTCCCGAGTAAAACAATACCCCACATGTGGTAATAAACGGTTGTTTGGACACACGGCAGGGCTGAGAAGGGAAAGAGCGGCATTTGGCTCTTGGAGCTCAAATTTAGCAGGAATGGTTTGCGGAGGCCATGTCTCATTTGCAAAGCCCCTGAGGGGACAAAACAGTGGAAACCCCCAACAAGTGACCCCATTTTGGAAACTACACCCCATGAGGAAATTATCTAGGGGTATAGTGAGCATTTTGACCTCACAGGTTTTTTACAGACATTTTTGGAAGTAGGCTGTGTAAATGAAAATCGAATTTTTTTCAAATAAAATGTAGGCTTAGCTATTTTTTTTTCATTTCCACAAGGACTAAAGGAGAAAAAGCACCATAAAATTTGTAAAGAAATTTCTCCCGAGTAAAACAGTACCCCACATGTGGTAATAAATGGCTGTTTGGACACACGGCGAGGCTGAGAAGGGAAAGAGCGCCATTTGGCTTTTGGAACTCAAATTTAACAGGAATGGTTTGCGGAGGCCATGTTGCATTTGCAAAGCCCCTGAGGGGACAAAACAGTGGAAACCCCCAACAAGTGACCCCATTTTGGAAACTACACCCCATGAGGAAATTATCTAGGGGTACAGTGAGCAGTTTGACCCTACAGGCGTTTTACAGAACTTATTGGAAGTAGGCCGTAAAAATGAAAATCTACATTTTTTCAAAGAAAATGTAGGTTTAGCTAATTTTTTTTCATTTCCACAAGGACTTAAGGAGAAAAAGCATTTGTAAAGCAATTTCTCCCGAGTAAAACAATACCCCACATGTGGTCATAAACATCTGTTTGGACACACGGTAGGGATCAGAATGGAAGGAGCACCATTTGGATTTTGGAATGGTTTCTGGGCGCCATGTCACATTTGCTGAGCCCCTGTAGTACTAGTAGTCATTTGTGTTGCACATGATTAGAAATTCCCATGTAGCCCCAACCTAAAGCATAAAGTTCCTTCATGGGCAAAGCTGCCAACAAAAATAGGTATTTCCCATGATGCAGTAAAGTGATTTGGAAGGATATGGGGGCTGTAGATGGGATCTGCTCCCAATCGTACACGCATTCTCATATGTCTCACTATAGAGACTCTCTTCATGTAAGGGGCAGACATTACAAGATATCTGCAACCCCGGCATTATTCCCCATGTAGAAGATCATTCCCACAAAAATCCTTCATGTGTCTACAACTGTCCATAAAAGAGAGTCATTCATTCCTAAATATGTCACCAATCTTTCCTGATTACGCCATTTTATGGGTGCAACATGTCCGGCCATGTGTAGCAGTATACATATATACTCTATGTGAATAACGCAGACAATACATTCATATTAAATAGTCACCTACCTCTTGTAACTTACCTGTTCACCACATAGGAGTAGGACTGATGACATCATATGAAGACACGTCATCTCTAAAAAGGGAAGAAAAAACAGTAAATAGATTGTAAATAAAAATAATAATTCTCAGTTAGACCCCGTTTACACAAAGTTTTTTTGCAGGTAGAAAAATCTGCCTCAAAATTCATTCAGGAATGGAAAATCTGCCTGCAAATTCTTGCCGCTATTTTCGTGGCCTTTTTCGCTGCATTTTTCGGGTAAAAAACGGCGGAAAGAAAGAGTATGCCGCTTTTTTGTAACACAAGCGGCTGAAAGCCGCCGCGGAAAAAAACGCCTCCGCCTCCCATTGAAATCAATGGGAGGTGGTTTGGGACTTTTTTTTACACTAAATCTGATACGGTTTCCGCATAAAAAAACTTTGTGTGAACTGGGCCTTACAGATGTGTTAACCCTTAACTTGCATCAAGTTATACAATGTATCATAATACCAATTCAATACAATCTCGTGCCAACTAGCAAAAAAAAGCAACATACACTTGTTTTTAACATGGGAGTCTATGGGCGACATATGGCATCCGTCGGAGTAAATACTTTCTTTTACATCTTCGTTTAACATCTCGCGCCATATATCTCGGGTTAGGCCCCATGCACATGACCGTATTTTCATCTATCCGTAAATACTGTCGGTAAATACGAATCCGTAGTCATCCGTATATATATTGGAACGATATCCGCAAATACGGTCTGTAGTGCATCTGTATTTGATCCGTATATACGTATACGTAAAAAAAAAGGGAGGCTGCAAATGATGTCACTAACATGTTGCTTAGCAACGCTTCTGTAAATACGGACGGTTTATGCATACACATCCGTAGCCGTCCATATATACGGAAGCGCCCATAGGCTTCTATGGGAGAGTGGCAGGTTCTATCATTTTTTCAGCAAAAATACAGAAAGGTGTCCGTGGCCAATAGAAATGAATGGGTCCGTAATTACGGATGAAAAATACGGTCGTTTGCATGGGGCCGAAGACATAAGTTAAAGAGGCTCTGTCACCAGATTTTGCAATCCCTATCTGCTATTGCAGCAGATCGGCGCTGCAATGTAGATTACAGTAACGTTTTTATTTTTAAAAAACGAGCATTTTTGACCAAGTTATGACCACTTTTGTATTTATGCAAATGAGGCTTTCTAAAGTCCAACTGGGCGTGTTTACAGTAAAAGTACAACTGGGCGTGTATTATGTGTGTTACATCGGGGCGTGTTTACTACTTTTACTAGCTGGGCGTTCTGACGAGAAGTATCATCCACTTCTCTTCACAACACCCAGCTTCTGGCAGTGCAGACACAGCGTGTTCTCGAGAGATCACGCTGTGTCGTCACTCACTTCCTGCCCCAGGTCCTGCATCGTGTCGGACGAGCGAGGACACATCGGCACCAGAGGCTACAGTCGATGTAGCTACTTACCTGCAAACGCTGATGCTGCTGCAGAATCAACTGTAGCCTCTGGTGCCGATGTGGCCGACACGATGCAGGACCTGGGGCAGGAAGTGAGTGACGTCACAGCGTGATCTCTCGAGAACACGCTGTGTGTCTGCACTGCCAGAAGCTGGGTGGTAACGAAGAGAAGTGGATGATGCTGATTCGTCAGCATCATACACTCCCATTCCCAACGCCCAGCTAGTAAAAGTAGTAAAAACGCCCAGATGTAACACACATAATACACGCCCAGTTGTACTTTTACTGTAAACACGCCCAGTTGTACTTTTGCAAGCCTCATTTGCATAAATACAAAAATGGTCATAACTTGGCCAAAAATGCTCGTTTTTTAAAAAATAAAAACGTTACTGTAATCTACATTGCAGCGCCGATCTGCAATAGCAGATAAGGGTTGCAAAATCTGGTGACAGAGCCTCTTTAACCCCTTAGCGCACCAAGACGTACCGGTACGTCCTGCATTGAAGTGCTTTAAGGCACAGGGACGTACCGGTGCGTCCTGGCTAAAAACTGTCACCCTGTCAAAGGACAAGGTGACAGAACTGTGCCGTCAACTGTTTATGACAGTTGATCGGCACAGTAAGACGGCAGGGGACCATTCACAGCGGTCTCCTGCCGGCGATCGCTGTGATTGGTCAGTCAAAGCAGACTGACCAATCACAGCTCTATGACGTGTGTATGTGATGACGCTGGCTCAGAAGCTGAGCCAGCGTTATCACCGCCGGGAATCAGCTGCCCGACGCCCCTCTGCAACGGCCAGGACCGGAGCTAGGCTCCGATCCGGCCGATTAACCCCTTCGATGCATCGATAAACGTGATCGATGCATCGAAGTGGCTTGTAGCCCTGTCGGCAACCACGATGGTTGCCACGGGCGCGGGTGTCAGCTGTTTGTCACAGCTGACATCGTGCCCTAACGGCCAGGACCGGAGCAAGGCTCCGATCCGGCCGATTAACCCCTTAGATGCAGCTATCGCTGCATCTAAGTGATTAGATCGTACCCTATGGTTGCTAATAACAACCATCGGCACCCGCGAGTGTTCTGATGGTTGCTATGGCAACCATAGCCTAACAATCGCTTCCTAGTACGGAAGCCTATTAGGCCCCGCCGGGAGGCGAAGCCTAACAGGCTTGCTGTCAGTGAATAGCTGACAGCTCTAATACACTGCACTATGTAGGTAGTGCAGTGTATTAGTATAGCGATCAGGGCTTCATGCCTTCAAGTTCCCTAGTGGGACAAAAGTAAAAGTTAAAACAAGTTAATAAAAATGTTGTAAAAAAGTAAAAAAAAAATAAGTTTCATGTTAAAAAACACTATAACAGCCTTTTTTCCTATAATAAGTCTTTTATTATAGGAAAAACCAAAAAACATAAATAAAAGTACACATATGTGGTATCCCCGCGTCCGTAACGACCCAAACTATAAAAATATCACGCTATTTTACCCGTACGGTGAACACCGTAAAAAAATTAAATAAAAAACTATTCCAGAATCGCTTTTTGTTAGTCACTACCCCTTGCAAAACAGTATAAAAAAAGGGATCTAAAAATTGCATGTACCCCAAAATTATACCATTAAAAAACGCAGCCCGTCCCGCAAAAAACAAGCCCTCCCGCAGCTTTTTTGACGGAAAAATAAAAATGTTATGGCTCTCAGAATCTGGTGACACCAAAAATAAATTATTTGAAACAAAAGTGATTTTATCGTGCAGACGCTGCAAAACTTAAGAAAAACTATATATATATGGTATCGCCGTAATCATACCGACCCACAGAATAACGTAAAATTGTCATTCATAGCGCATGGCGAACGCCGTAAAAAAAATAATAATAAAAATCATCAGAATTGCAGGTTTTTGTTCACCTTGCTTGCCAAAAAAATTTAATACAAAGTGATCAAAAAATCGCATGTACCCCAAAATGGTGCCAATGAGATCTACAGATTGTCCCGCAACAAATAAGCCCTCACCCAGCTCCAGGGAAAAAAAATAAAGACGTTTTGGCTCTCAGAATATGGCGATGCAAAATGTGCAGAGTGTCCAAAAGCGGATAATATCGGGCGCCATTTATCAGTGCAACACCGGCCACGTCTGCGGATTATTATTTATTTACCGCATTATTATACTCTCTTATTATACCCCTGATGTTCTCCACACAGCTTACATATGCCCCCACATCATAAACTGAAATACCAGCAATACCCCAAACAAAACAACTAGCGAGCAAAATCCACGCTCCAAAAGCCAAATGGTGCGCCCTGCAGCGTGCCCAAGCAGCAGTGTACGTCCACATATATGGCATCGCCATACCCGGGAGAACCCGCTTAACAGTTTGAGGTATTTGTCTTCAGTGGCACGAACTGGGCACAAAATATTGTGCACTAAAATGGCACATACCTGTGGAAATTTGCAATTTTCACTTTGCACCATCCACTGAGCATTCATTTCTAATAGAAAAAAAAAAAACCTGTGTGGTCAAAATGCTCACTACACCCGTTAATAAAATGCCTTCAGGGGTGCAGTTTCCAAAACGGGGGTCACTACTTGGGGGTTTGTTTTACTATTTGACCCCAGAGCCCTGCCGTTGTGGGCTAATGCTGCGAAAATCACCAAAATTGGTCTCACATGCGCCTTTCACTCCTAAGCCGTCATATGTCCAGGCAAATGATAAATGCCTTGAGGGGTGTAGTTTACCAAATGGGGTCACTTTTGCCGGGTTTGCAGTATTTTGGCCCCTCAGTGGCTTTTCAAATGTGACATGGGGCCGCAAACCATTCCAGCAAAACTTGAGCTCCAAAAGTCAAATGGCGATCCGTCCTTTCTAACTTCCGCCATGTGTCCAAACAGCAGTTTATTACCACATATGGGGTATTGCTGTGCTCAGAAGAGTTTGCTTTACAAATATTGGGGTGTGTTTTCTCCTTTATCTGTTGTAAAAATGAAAAAATCTGAGCTAAAACGACATTTTATTAGAAAAAATTTAGATTTTCAATTTCACGGCATAATTCCCATAGATTCAGCAAAAACCGTGTAGGGTCCAAATGCTAACTATACCCCAAGAAAAATTCCTTGAGGGGTGTAGTTTCCAAAATGGGGTCACTTTTGGGGAGTTTCCACTGTTATGATCCCTCCAGGGCTCTACAGCAAACACGACATGGCACCGAAAACCATTCCAGCAAAATCTGCGCTCCAAAATCCAAATGGCCCTCGTTCCCTTCTGAGCCCCGCTGTGGGTCCAAACAGCAGTTTATTACCACATATGGGGTATTGCTGTGCTCAGAAGAGTTTGCTTTACAAATATTGGGGTGTTTTTTCTCCTTTATCTGTTGTAAAAATGAAAAAATCTGAGCTAAAACAACATTTTATTAGAAAAAATTTAGATTTTCAATTTCACGGCATAATTCCCATAGATTCAGCAAAAACCGTGTAGGGTCCAAATGCTAACTATACCCCAAGAAAAATTCCTTGAGGGGTGTAGTTTCCAAAATGAGGTCACTTTTGGGGAGTTTCCACTGTTATGATCCCTCCAGGGCTCTGCAGCAAACACGACATGGCACCGAAAACCATTCCAGCAAAATCTGCGCTCCAAAATCCAAATGGCCCTCGTTCCCTTCTGAGCCCCGCTGTGGGTCCAAACAGCAGTTTATTACCACATATGGGGTATTGCTGTGCTCAGAAGAGTTTGCTTTACAAATATTGGGGTGTTTTTTCTCCTTTATCTGTTGTAAAAATGAAAAAATCTGAGCTAAAACTACATTTTATTAGAAAAAATTTAGATTTTCAATTTCACGGCATAATTCCCATAGATTCAGCAAAAACCGTGTAGGGTCAAAATGCTAACTATACCCCAAGAAAAATTCCTTGAGGGGTGTAGTTTCCAAAATGGGGTCACTTTTGGGGAGTTTCCACTGTTATGGTCCCTTCAGGGCTTTGCAAACACGGCATGGCACCGAAAACCATTCCAGCAAAATCTGCGCTCCAAAATCCAAATGGCCCTCCTTCCCTTCTGAGCCTCGCTGTGGGTCCAAACAGCAGTTTATTACCACATATGGGGTATTGCCGTAATCGGGAGACATTGCTTTACAAATGTTGGGGTGCTTTTTCTCCTTTATTCCTTGTAAAATCTAAAACATTGTATGTTTTTCCAGAAAAAAAGTAGATTTTCATTTTCACAGACCGGTTCCAATAAATTTAGCAAAAAATCTGTGGGCTAAAAATGCTAAATATACCTCTTGAAAAAATCCTTGAGGGGTGTAGTTTCCAAAATGGGGTCACTTTTGGGGAGTTTCCACTGTTATGGTCCCTCCAGGGCTTTGCAAACACGACATGGCACCGAAAACCATTCCAGCAAAATCTGCGCTCCAAAATCCAAATGGCCCTAGTTCCCTTCTGAGCCCTGCCGTGGGTCCAAACAGCAGTTTATTACCACATATGGGGTATTGCCGTAATCGGGAGACATTGCTTTACAAATGTTGGGGTGCTTTTTCTCCTTTATTCCTTGTAAAAACGAAAACATCGTATGTTTTTTCAGAAAAAAAGTAGATTTTCATTTTCACAGACAAGTTCCAATAAATTTAGCAAAAAACCTGTGGGCTAAAAATGCTAACTATACCCCTAGAAAAATTCCTTCAGGGGTGTAGTTTCCAAAATCGGGTCACTTTTGGGGGGTTTCCGTTGTTTTGGCACCACAAGACCTCTTCAAACCTGACATGGTGCCTAAAATATATTCTAATAAAATAGAGGCCCCAAAATCCACCAGGTGCTCCTTTGCTTCTGAGGCCGGTGTTTCGGTCCTTTACCGCACTAGGACCACATGTGGGATATTTCTAAAAATTGCAGAATCTGGGCAATAAATATTGAGTTACATTTCTCGGGTAAAACCTTCTGTGTTACAGAAAAAACTGTATTACAAATGAATTTAGTAAAAAAAAATTGAAATTTGTAAATTTCACCTCTACTTTGCTTTATTTCTTGTGAAATGCCTAAAGGGTTCAAATAATTTCTGAATGCTGTTTTGAGTACTTTAAGGGGTGCAGTTTTTAAAATGGGGTGTTTTATAGGGGGTTTCTAATATATAAGGCCCTCAAAGCCACTTCAGAACTGAACTGGTCCCTGAAAAAATAGCCTTTTGAAATTTTCTTGAAAATATGATAAATTGCTGCTAAAGTTCTAAGCCTTGTAACGTCCTAGAAAAATAAAAGCACGTTCAAAAAACAATGCAAACATAAAGTAGACATATGGGGGATGTTAACTAGTAACTATTTTGTGTGGTATAACTATCTGTTTTACAAGCAGATACATTACAATTTAGAAAAATGCAGATTTTTGCAAATTTTCTCTAAATTTTGGTGTTTTTTACAAATAAATATTGAATTTAACGACAAAATTTTTTCAGTATCATAAAGTCCAATGTGTCACGAGAAAACAATCTCAGAATCGCTTGGCTAGGTAAAAGCATTCCGGAGTTATTACAACATAAAGTAACACATGTCAGATTTGAAAAAATAGGCTGTGTCCTTAAGGCCAAAACAGGCTGTGTCCTTAAGGGGTTAAGGAAGGACACTTCTGTATATCTGCCCAGAGAAAACCCAGACAACTGTTGTCACCCAAATTGTCCACACTCCTGAATGGCAAGACTGCTCAGTAATGTAACGCCACAGTATGGTGAGGTGACATATCACTTCATAACTAGACAGATTTACTATTTATATAGAGATGTGATAAAATCAATGCTACGGGGGCTGAAGGGAGGCAGAAAAGAAGAACGTTTTGCTTCTGAGTTATTTCCTGTTAACCCTTTCCTGTCGCTGCACTGGCTATTTATGTAAAGGAAAGGGTATTTAAATATGGCGCCTGCTCAGAAGCAGAGCGGGCGTCATAGCCGCTGGGTCTCTGCTGTGTAACACCGGCTCACACGCGGCAAGATGGTGGGAGCCGGTGTGTTCCTCTAGCAGCTGGCCGCCTTGTGAACGCTCCCAGCTCTGCTATAGGAAGATTGCTATTAGGACCTGCCTGTGGCAGGTCTCAATAACAAAGTACTGATTTCACCAGACTGCAATACTGTGATATTGCAGTCTATGGCACAAGCGATCCAATGATCGCAGGTACAAATCCCCTAGAGGGGCTAAAAAACAATAAAAATAATTCCCTAGATCACAATATAAAAATAAACATAAACACATTAGGTATCCCTGCGTCCGAAAATACCCAAACTATAATAATATAAAAATATTTATCCAATATGGTGAACGCCGTAGCGTGAAAAAAATAAAATGTCTGAATCGCTATTTTTTTGCCACTACAACCGCCCACAAAATTTAATGAAGTGTTTGAAATGCCCGATATTCCCCAAAATTGTATCAATAAAAACCACATCTTTCCACGTACAAAAAGACGCCTTACACAGCCCTGTACACAGAAATATAAAAACGTTATTATGGGGGTCACAATATGGTGCAAATATTTTTTTCAAACTTTGTCGTTTTTTTAAAGGTAATAAAACATAACAAAAACTATATAAATTTGGTATCACCGCGATCGTACTGACCCTCAGAATAAAGGTAACACGTCACTTTCACTGTACAGTGAACACCGTAAAAACGAAATCCATAAGAAAATGCCGGCCTGCTGTTTTTTTCCAATTCCACTCCATTCTAAAAAAAAAATTCCAGCTTCCCAGTACATCACACATAATATTAACCCCTTCCCTCTTTAGCCACTTTTGACCTTCCTGACAGAGCCTCATTTTTCAAATCTGACATGTGTCACTTTATGTGGTAATAACTTCGGAATGCTTTAACCTATCCAAGCGATTCTGAGATTGTTTTCTCATGACACATTGGACTTTATGTTACTGGCAAAATTTGCTCGATACATACAGTATTTAAATGTGAAAAACACCAAAATGTAACGAAACATTGCAAAAATTAGCATTTTTCTAAATTTAAATGTATCTGCCTGCAGATAGTAATACCACACACAATTATTGCTAATTAACATCCCCCATATGTCTACTTTAGATTGGCATCGTTTTTTGAACATCCTTTTATTTTTCTATGACATCACAAGGCTTAGAACTTTAGCAGCAATTTCTCACATTTTCAAGAAAATTTCAAAAGGCTATTTTTACAGGGGCCAGTTCAGTTGTGAAGCGGCTTTGAGGTCCTTAGATCTTAGAAACCACCAAAAAGTCACCCCATTTTAAAAACTTCACCCCTCAAAGTATTCAAAACAGCATTTAGAAAGTTTCTTAACCCTTTAGACGTTTCACAGGAATTGAACAAAAGTAGAGGTGAAATTTACAAACTAAATTTTTTGTTGTTGCAGAAATTAATTTTTAATCCATTTTTTTTGTAACACAAAGTTTAACCAGAGAAACGCAACTCAATATTTATTGCCCAGGTTCTGCAGTTTTAGGAAATATCTCACATGTGGTCCTAGTGTGCTAATGGACTGAAGCACCGGCCTCAGAAGCAAAGGAGCAACTAGAGGATTTTGAGGTCTCCTTTTTATTAGAATATATTTTAGGCTTCACGTCAGTTTTGAAGAGGTCTTGTGGTACCAAAACAGTGGAAACCCCCCAAAAGTGACCCCATTTGGGAAACTACACCCCTCGAAGGAATTTATTTAGGGGTATAGTGAGAAATTTGACAAGACAGTTTTTTTGCAGAAATTTTTTGGAAGTAGGCTGTGAAAATGAAAATCTACATTCTTTCAAATAAAATGTAGGTTTAGCAATTTTTTTTTTATTTCCAAAAGGACTAAAGGAGAAAAAGCACCGCAACATTTGTAGAGCGATTTCTCCCGAGTAAAAGAATACTCCACATGTGGTCATAAACGTCTGTTTGGACACACGGCAGGGCTTAGAAGGGAAAGAGCGCTATTTGACTTTTGGAGCTCAAATTTAGCAGGAATGGTTTGCGGAGGCCATGTCGCATTTGCAAAGCCCCTGAGGGACCAAAACAGTGGAAACCCCCCACAAGTGGCCCCATTTTGGAAACTGCACCCCTTGAGGAAATTATATAGGGGTATAGTGAGCATTTTGACACTGCAGGTTTTTTGCAGAAATTATTGGAAGTAGGCCGTGAAAATAAAAATCTATATTCTTTCAAAGAAAATGTAGGTTTAGCTAATTTTTTCTCATTTCCACAAGGATTAAAGGAGAAAAAGCACCGCATAATTTGTAAAGCAATTTCTCTAGAGTAAAACAATACCCCACATGTGGCAATAAATTGCTGTTTGGACACACGGCAAGGCTTAGAAGGGAAAGAACTCCATTTGGCTTTTGGAGCTCAAATTTAGCAGGAATGGCCAGGACACATTTTCAGAGCCCTTGAGGGGACAAAACAATGAAAACGCCAAAAAAGTTACCCCATTTTGGAAACTACACCCCTTGAAGATCTACGTGTGTGGTGATCATTTTGACCCCCACAGGCGTTTCATAGAATTTATTAGAATTGGGCAGTGAAAATAAAAACAATCCTTTTTCATCAATAAGATGTAGCTTTAGGTCAACATTTTTAATTTTCTCAACAAATAAAGGAAAAAAAGAACCCCCCCCCCAATATTTGTAAAGCAATTTCTCCTGAGTATGGCAATACCCCATTTGTGGTCATAAACTGCTGTTTGGGCACGTGGCAAGGAACAGAAGAGAAGGAGCGGCATTTCGCTTTTGGAGCCCAGATTTTGCTGGATTGGTTTCTTGACACCATGTCACTTTTGCAAAGCCCCTAAGGTACCAGTACAGTGGAAACTACCCAAAAGTGACTCCATTTGTGATACTACACCCCTTCAGGAATTAATCTAGGGGTGTAGTGAGCATTTTGACCCCACAGCTGTTTCATAGATTTTATTTGAATTGGGCAGTGAAAATAAAAATTACATTTTTTTTCCCAATAAGACGTAGCTTTAGCTCAAAAATTCTCATTTTCTCAAAAAATAAAGTAGAAAAAGAACCCAAAATTTGTTAAGCAATTTCTCCCGACTACGGCAATACCCCATATGTGGTTATAAACTCATTTTTGGGCACACAGCAGGGCTCAGAAGGGAAGGAGCACAATTTAGCTTTCGGAGTACAGATTTTGCTGGATTGGTTTCTGGTCGTTATGTCGCATTTGCAAAACCCCTGTGGGACCAAAACAGTGGAAACCCCCCCAAAAGTGATCCCCATTTTGGAAACTACACCCCTCAATGCATTTACATAGTGGTGTAGTGAGCATGTTAACTCTGCAGCTGTTTTGCATAAATTAGTGTGCACTCGATATTGCAGAGTGAAAATGGGATATTTTCCATAGATATGCCAATATGTGGTGCCCAGCTTGTGCCACCATAACAAGACCGCGCTCTAATTATTATGCTGTGTTTCCCGGTTTTAGAATCACCCTACATGGGGCCCTAATCTTTTGCCTGGACATTTGACAGGGCTCATTGCGAGAGTACCATGCGAAATTGAGGCCTAATTTGGCGATTTACACAGAATTGGTTCACAATTGCAGAGGCTCAGATGGGAAATAATAAAATAAACCCCCCAGAAGTGACCCCATTTTAGAAACTACACCCCTCGAGGCATTTAGTAAGGGGTGTAGTGAGCATTTTCACCCCACAGGTTTTTTCCATAAATAAATGTGCTGCGTATGGTGCAAAGTAAAAATTAAATTTTTTACCCAGAATTGCCAATTCAGTGGCAAGTATGTCGTGCCCAGCTTAGGACACTGTAGACACACACCCCAAAAATTGTTAAAAGAGTTCTCCCGGGTATGGCGGCGCCATATATGTGGAAGTAAACTGCTGTTTGGGCACACTGTAGGGCTCAGATGGGTGGGAGCGCCATTTGGCTTTTGAAGCGTAGATTTTGCTTGGTAGTAGTTTTGTTTGAGTATTACTGGTGTTTCCATTTATAATGTGGGGGTACATGTAAGCTGGGCAGAGTACATCAGGGGCATAGTCAGGTGGCATAATAATGGGGTAAAAAACCAATAAAATGATCCATAGATGTGTGTTACGCAGTGAAGCCATCCTTTCTGCACAGGCCCGTGTCGCACTCATATATGGGGTCCTTTCTTATCCCCCTTTGGTCCACACTCCGCACCTTTGCAGTTTGTGGAATTTTGCTGGGAAGTGTTGTCCTGGTATAATATGGGTACCCTCGCTTCTAGCAGATATGTTTGGGTCCCCCCTTCATGGTTCAATAATTTGAGGGCCCTGATAAATCGTATCTTGAAACAGATGAAATGTTCCCCTCTGATCTGCACAACTGCATGTTTTTATTTCCTGACTTATTGGAGCCATAACTAATTTTATTTTTTCATAGACGTAGTGGTATGAGGGCTGTTTTTTTGAGGGACGAGCTGTAGTTATTATTGGTACCATTTTGGGGTACATGCAACTTTTTGATCACCTTTTATCCTATTTTTTGAGAGGCAAGGTGACCAAGAAACAGCAATTCTGCCATAGTTTTTTTAGGTTTTTTTTATACAGTGTTCACCGTGCGTTATAAATTACATGTTAACTTTATTCTGCGGGTCGGTACGATTCCGGCAATACCTAATTTATGGCACTTTTTTATGTTTTACAACTTTTTGCACAATAAAATTACTTTTGTAAAAAGAATGTATTTTTTCTGTCGCCAAGTTGTGAGAACCAAATATGTATGCTTTATTTATTTTTTTCAATAATAAAGGACTTGATAAGGGAAAAAGGGCGATTGTGTTTTATTTTATTACTTAAAACTTTTATTATATTTTTTACAACTTTTTTTACACTTTACTTTAGTCCCGATAGGGGACTTGAAGGTCCAACTGTCAGATTTTTTTTTCTAATACATTGCACTACCTACGTAGTGCAATGTATTAGATCTGTCAGTCATTCACTGACAGCAAGCCGATTAGGCTTCGCCTCCGAGCGGGGCCTAATCGGCTTCCGTAATGGCAAACAGGAGGCCATTGTTAGGTCTCCTGGTGTCATAGTAGCAGTCGGCAGTTGTGCGATTGCAGGGCACAGCTGCCGATCTGCTAGCAACCACAAAGATCCAGCGATCGGATCTGATCGCTGCATCTGAGGGGTTAATGGCAGGGATCAGCGCTAGCTCCAGTTCCTGCCGTTACATGTGGATGTCAGCTGTAACATAAAGCTGATATCCACCGCTGATGGCTCCGGCTCATCTCCTGAGGCGGCGCCATCTTGCCGGCAGCTACGGAAGCCTTTCAGGCCACGCCTCCGGGCGGAGGCTGGAAGTTTTCCGTGCTAGGCACACCGGGAGGCCACTATTAGGCCTCCGGTTGCCATTGCAGCCACCGACACCCCAGCGATTTCATTGCTGGGGTGTCGATGAGATGCAAACACCTTTAATGTAGCCATCGCTTTTGACGGCTGCATTTAAGGGGTTAATGTCGGGGATCGAAGTTAACTTCGGTCCCGCCGTTACAGCAGGATGTCAGCTGTCAGATACAGCTGACATCCGGGGATGATGGCACCGACTCAGCTTCTGAGCCGGTGCCAAACATTTGGCGTAAGTATACGACATTTTGCGGGAAGCACTGGCTTTCCATGTCGTATACTTACGACAAATTCGGGAAGGGGTTAAATAGCACCATTAGAAAGTACAACTTGTCCCATAAAAATGAAACCCACACATGGCCGTGTCAACGAAAAAATAAAAAAGTTATTACTCTTGGAAGGCAGGGCGGAAAAAAAAAGCATAAAAACGAAAATCAGTCTGGTCCTCAAAGGGTTAAAGGGCTATTCCAGTTTCTGCAAATAAAAATTATTTTTTGTATAAAGGAAAGATATAACATTTTTCAATATACTTTCTGTATTATTTCCTTACGATTTTAAGATCTCTTCTTGCTGTCATTGAATAGTAATGTACATTTTTTTTACTTACATTGGATAAAAATCTGTCAGATGTCAGACCCCAAAATTAAATTCAGACCCCAGACCAGAACCCTAAATTAATTCAGAACCTGATATTAATACTGTCTCTAGACCAGACACCTGAATATATTCAGACCCCTGACTAGACCCCAAATTCAATTAAGACACCAGACCCAGAGCGGCCATTAGTAGTATCTGGGCCCTGTACTGACAAATGGTTAGGGCCCCTTTGGCTCCCAACCTCCATTGTTTACTTTTGGTGGAGACTTGGGTATTCCATGATCCTGCTCCAGTATAATAATTGGGGGATCCCCACACACAGTGCTCCTTGATTTGTGGGTTTATATTGCAGTTCTGTGCTAGAAACAAGTGCTGAATTATCAGAGTGTCTGTATTATTGGATGCCGGATTAAAGGAATTACACTCTATGTTTACATTAACACACAACCTGTAGACATATGAACATTATATACACAACATATATACAGCGTGGCTGCGGGGGAGGGGGGGCTGCTCTGTGTAATGACAAGGAGAATTGTGGGTAAACCAGTGGGCGGACAGGTGTGAAGCTCCACCCCCGCTCTCACCTGTCTTACAGGAAACCTCCGGCCACAGATGAAGACTTCCCAGCGCTCCTGAATCCTCCGCTGCGGTATCTGGGTGACGTCTTTCTGTTCAGGGCTCGGCCGTTTGCTGTACTGACGTCTCCTGCCTCCTAATGCAGAAGCAGGAGGGTCTGTCACACGGGAGGACTTGATGGAGGGGCTGCTCGGTCCTCTGGTCTGGACGCTGCTGCCGTCCCCTCGTCCTCATTTCCATGGAGTGATTGTCACCCCCAGAATCATGGAACTGCTGAATAGTGACGTCACTGGGAGGTCCTGAAGCTCCGGCGTCTGCAGAAATGGAGGGATCGCAGGTCCTTGTGCAGCTTCACTCAGATCCAGATAAGATAAAACCGCTCTCCTGCAGGAGTGTCCCCATAATCCAGCGCTTTTATTATCTCCCCTGTGGACATGTCCTGGCGTCTTCTTGTTATAGTCACCGGACGTCTGATTTACCCTCTAACACTGAGATGTCGGCTTCTGATCAGAGTTATGGCGCTCTACCTGCCCCCGATATGTCACCTGAATGGCGCCGTTCTGGAGATCCCCCGCTGTCCTCTACTAGGCCGCAGCTGAAGCCGGTAATAACCATGACAACAGAGCAGCGTTGCCATGAGCCACCCAGGAGCTCGTATAGGAAATATTACAACTGCCATTACCAGTGAGCGGAGATATTGGAAGAGATTTATTATTAGTGTCATGAGGAACATTGTACATAATAAATGACTTGTGATGTTTCTCTTCTTTACGACACCTCATGACTGACATTTATATGCACCCCAAAAAATTGGACAGCTGCGTGTATGGTAAAATAAAAAAAAGCCCATAGTCCCCTGGAAATTCCCCGCTGCTCCAGCGCCGATGACCCCAAAACCTGGACAACCCCTTCATTTGTGAGAATTGAGAACCTCCAAGAAGAAAGGCCGAAATAAAGAGCTTAAAGAGGCTCTGTCACCACGTTATAAGTGGCCTATATTGTACGTGATGTGATCGGCGCTGTAATGTGGATCACAGCAGTGTTTTTTTATTTAGAAAAACGATCGTTTTTGACAGAGTTATGACCTATATTAGCTTTATGCTAATGAGTCTCTCAATGGACAACTGGGCGTGTTTTACTATATGACCAAGTGGGTGATCACATCATGTACAAGATAGACCACTTATAATGTGGTGACAGCGCCTCCTTAAGGTTTGTCTCATGAAGAACAGCCTCTTCTGCAATCAGGGTATGATCACACGGAGTGTTTTCAGGCGTATTTTGGGGCGTTTACGCAACGAAAAATGCCTGAAAAAAATGGAAGAACGCCTGCAAACATCTGCCCATTGATTTCAATGGGAAATACGGCGTTCTGTTCCAACGGGGCGTTTTTTTACGCCTCGTTTTCCAAAATAAGGGTATTCCTTTAACATGGAATATGCTGCGATCACTTTTTGAGTCATACCTGCCATACCTGCCCACAGGTTGTGTGTGTTATTGCAGCCCTGCCTCTTTTACTACAATGAAGCTGAGCTGCAATACCAGGCACGACCCATGGACAAGTCTGGCGCTGTTTTTGGAAGAGAGCAGCCATGTTTTTCTAATCCTGGACAACTTCTTTAACCCTTCCCTGTCAAGATGGGAATCTCATACGTCCCGGCAGGAAGGCACCTTGGTAGACAAGGACGAATAAATCAGGAACCAACATGAAGTTTAACCCCTTCCCGACATTTGACGTATCCATACGCCAAAGTCGGGAAGGGGAAGTATGGAACAGGCTCACGGAGTGAACCCGCTCCATACGATGCCGGTGTATATGTATATGACACTCGTGCACGATCCCGCTTGTTTAACTCATTAAATGCCGCGGTCAATAGCGACCACAGCATTTAAATCGTTAGAAAGAGGGGGCGACCCCCTCTAACAGCTCATCACGCCCCCCCGCAATGCAATCGTGGAAAGCGGCAGTTATGGGAGCACTCGTTGGCACTTTTATGGGAGCACTGGATGGCAGTGTTATGGGAGCACTGTGGTTGGCACTGTTATGGGAACACTGTACTTGGCACTGCTGTGGGAGCACTGTGGTTGGCACTGGTATGGAGACACTGTGGCTGTCATTTATTATGAGGGCAATGTGGTATTTCGTTGCACTGTGAATGTCCTTAACCCCTTCCCGCTCCTGGACGTACTATTAGGTCATGGTAGCTGTATCGTTCGCGCTCCATGACCTAATAGTACGTCTCGGGAGTAACGGCCATTTCGGCCGTCCTCCCGACACATACAAGAGCTGTGACAGCTGCTGTGTCGTACAGCAGCTGCCGCAGCTCCTACAGCGGCGACCGATCGCTGTGTCCCCGCTGATTAAGCCCTTAAAAGCCGCGTTCAATAGGGATCGCGGCTTTTTAGGGGTTAAGCTACAATCGCCGGCCTGCTACACGATAGCGGCCGGCGATTGTAACTATGGCAACCGGACACCAAACAATGGTGTCCGGCTATGCCATCGACAAAGTCAGGACCCACTATGCTTGCTGTCAGTGAGTAGATGACAGCTCTAATACACTGCACTACGCATGTAGTGCAGTGTATTAGAATAGCGATCAGGACCTCCTGCCCTCATGTCCCCTAGTGGGACAAAGTAATAAAGTTAAAAAAAAGTAAAAAAAAGATGTGTAAAAATAAGAAAATAAAAGATGCAAAAGTAATAAAAGTAAAAATCCCCCTTTTTCCCTTATCAGTCCTTTATTATTAATAAAAATAGATAAATAAACAAATAAACTATACATAATTGGTATCGCCGCGTCCGTAACGGCCTGAACTACAAAATGATTTCATTATTTATCCCGCGTGGTGAACGCCGAAAAGAAAATAATAATAAACCGTACCAGAATCACAATTGTTTGGTCACTTCACCTCCCAAAAAATGGAATAAAAAGAGATCAAAAAGTCGCATGTACCGAAAAATGGTACTGATGGAAACTACAGTTCGTTACGCAAAAAATAAGTCCTCGCACGGCTTTATTGATGGAAAAATATAAAAGTTCTGGCTCTTAGAATAAGGTAACACAAAAAGTGAATGATTTTTTACAAAACATATTTTATTGTGCAAACGCCATAAGACATAAAAAAAAACTATAAACATCTGGCATCGCCGTAATCGTATCGCCACGCAGAATAAAGTGAATATGTCATTTATAGCGCACGGTGAACGCTGTAAAAAAAAAACGAAAAAAAAACAATAGTAGAATTGCTGTTTTTTAGTCACCGCGCCACCTAAAAATAGAATAAAAACTGATCCAAAAGCCGCATGCACCCCAAGAAAACTACAATGGATTCCTCAAGGGGTCTAGTTTCCAAAATGGGGTCATTTTTGGGGGATTCCGCTGTTTTGGCACCACAAGACCTCTTCAAACCGGACATGGTGCCTAATAAAAAAGAGGCCTCAAAATCCACTATATTATTGCTTCGGAGGCCGGTGCTTCAGTCCATTACCACCCGAGGGCCACATGTGGGATATTTCTCAAAACTGCAGAATCTGGGCAATAAATATTGAGGTTTCTCTGGTAAAACCTTTTGTGTTATAGAAAAAAAAGGTATAAAAATGATTTTCTGACAAAAATAAATATGTCAATTTCACCTCTACTTTGCTCTAAATTCCTGTGAAACACCTAAAGGGTTCATAAACTTTCTAAATGCTGTTGTGAATACTTTGAGGGGTCTAGTTTCTAAAATGGGGTGTCTAATATATAGGCCCCTCAAAGCAACATCAGAACTGAACTGGAACCTAAAAAAAAATAAATCCTAATGAGCATTGGCTACTCCAAGATGACCCCAGTTTTGACCGTTTGTATAAACGGAGACCCCTATTAGACCGTTTCAGTGCCCGGTTTTCCCAATCATACACCCCCGAGAAGTGTATTTCTATTGATGAGTCCTTGGTACATTTTAAAGGGAGGCTTCAATTCCTCGAGTACCTGCCGGGTAAGAGGGCAAGGTATGGCGTGAAGATGTGTAAGCTGTGTGAGTGCATCAGGGTATACCTACAGATTTAGGATACATGAAGGGAAGGGCACCAGTATTCAGCCCCCAGAATGCCCCCCCTTACTGGGAGTTATGCAAAAATTGTGTGGGATTTGGTGCACCCACTGCTGGACCAGGGTTACCACCTCTACCTGGATCATTTTTATACCAGCGTCCCAGTGCCTCGCTTCCAGAAGTCCGGCGGCATGCGGCACTGCTAGAACAAATCTGAGAGGCCTCCCTAAGACTCTGCAGGGCAAACACTCAGAAGGGGTGAGAGCAGGGCACAATCTAGCAGCAACAGATTGTGTGTCAAGTACAAGACAAGAGAGATGCCACACCAGTACCCATGTACCTGTACGAGGTACCAGTACAGAGACCCCCAAACCAGACTGCATCCTGGACTACAATAGGTACATGGGAGGGGTGGACTTGTCAGATCAAGTCCTGAAGCCCTACTGCGCCATGCGGTGTGGTATGAGAAGCTGGCCGTGCACATCATACAGTTGGCATTGTACAATGCGTACGTGCTACATCCATGTACAGGCCAGACGGGAACTTTCCTGGAATTTCAAGAGGTGGTTATCAAGAAACTAATTTTTAGGGACCAAGAAGGGGGGACACCCAGTACTTCTGGAAGCAAGGCCACACGCATCGTACCAGGGCAACACTTTCCAGGAGAAGTTCCCCAAACTGGCAAGAAAGGAAAAAGTCAAAAGAGGTACAAAGTCTGCTATAAGAGGGGGATAAGGGATGACACAATATATCAATGTGACGTGTCCCGAAAAACTAAGGCTCCGTATGAAAGAGTGCTTCAAAATGTATCATACATCACTTGATTTTTAATCTACCCCAGTTTTACTTACCCTGATGCACTCCGCACAGATTATCCCCCTTATCTTTCCCTTCTGAGCCCTGCCGTGTGCCCAGGCAGCTGATAACAGCCACATTGAGGGTATTGCCATATCCGTGAGAACCCACATTACAGTTTATGGGGTGTATGTCCCGGTAAAAATGCTCACTACACCTCTAGATGAATGCCTTAAGGGTGTAGTTTTTAAAATTGGGTCACTTCTCAGAGGTTTCAACTGTACTGGTACCTCAGGGGCTTCTGCATACATGACTTTGCACCAGAAAATCCCCAGTAGACCAAATGGTGGTCCTTTCCTTCTGAGCCCTCCCATGAGCCCAAATGTCAGTTTATCACCACAAATTGGGCATTGCCGCACTCAGGACAAATTGGGCAACAAAATTGGGTATTTTATTTCTTGTGAAAATAATATATTTTGAGCTAAAAAAAACATATTATTGGAAAAAATAATATTTTTTTAAATTCCCAGCCCAATTCAAATAAGTTCTGTGAAGAAACTATGGGGGTCTAAATAGTCACATAACCCATCATTTAATTCCTTGAGGGGTGTAGTTTCCAAAATGGGGTCACTTCTGGTGGGTTTCCATTGCTTTGATACCTCTGGGGCTCTGCAAATGCGACATGGCACCCAAAAACCAAACCAGCAAAATCTGGACTCCAAAGAACACACAGCGCTCCTTCCCTTCTGAGGCCTCCCATGGGCTCAAACGGCAGTTTATCTCCACAAATGGGGTATTGCTGCACTTAGTAGAAATTGGGCAACAAAATGGTGTATTTTGTTCCCTGTGAAAATAAGAAATTATGATAAAAAATTACATGTTATTGGAAAAAATTTCATTTTTTTTATTTCACAGCCCAATTCAAATACGTGCTGTGAAAAAACTGTGCAGTCTAAATGGTAAAAACAACCATAAATGAATTCCTTGAGAGGTGTAGTTTCCAAAATGGGGTCACTTCTGGTGGTTTTCCATTGCTTTGATACCTCTGGGGCCAGGGCCGATTCTAGCTTTTCTGCTGCCTGAGGCGAAAATGGAAATGGCGCCCCCCCCCCGCCCTCCACACAAAAAAAAAAAAAAATTGTAAGTAAGAAACAACTTGTAAAACTAAACAAAAAAATTAAAGCTGTGTGAACAAAAAAATACATTAGGGCCTGTTCACATCACCGTTCGCTTCTGTTCCGAGGTTCTGTCGGGTGAACCCCGCAACGGAAAGTGAAAGTGACAGCACAGCTTCCGTTTCAGTCACCATTGATCTCAATGTTGATGGAAACATCGCTAATGGCTTCCGTTCGTCACCATTCCGGCTGGTTTCCGGTTTTCCGACGGAATCAATAGCGGAGTCGACTACGGAACGGAACGGAATCGAACGGTGATGTGAACAGGCCCTTATTGAACATCATTGTTATAAACTGCAAGGTCTCATAATGCTACAGGCAATTGTGTAGTAAATATCCCTATATTGCCCCAGCTATAAATACTAGTAAAATGACCAGGGCAACGTGTATCCAAAATTCAAACACAAAAATGAAAGAACAATGTCAGTGTTCAAACTTGTGTCAGGGCTCCTTTAATGCCACTTTACAGTCAGTATAGTAACACATGCGGCACTTTACAGTCAGTATAGTAACACATGCGGCACTTTACAGTCAGTATAGTAACGCACGCTGCACTTTACAGTCAGTATAGTAACACATGCGGCACTTTACAGTCAGTATAGTAACACATGCGGCACTTTACAGTCAGTATAGTAACACATGCGGCACTTTACAGTCAGTATAGTAACGCACGCTGCACTTTACAGTCAGTACAGTAACACATGCAGCACTTTACAGTCAGTATAGTAACACATGCCACACTTTACAGTAAGTATAGTAACACATGCGGCACTTTACAGTCAGTATAGTAACACATGCGGCACTTTACAGTCAGTATAGTAAAACATGCGGCACTTTACAGTCAGTATAGTAACGCACGCTGCACTTTACAGTCAGTATAGTAACCCATGCGGCACTTTACAGTCAGTATAGTAACACATGCGGCACTTTACAGTCAGTATAGTAACACATGCGGCACTTTACAGTCAGTATAGTAACGCACGCTGCACTTTACAGTCAGTACAGTAACACATGCAGCACTTTACAGTCAGTATAGTAACACATGCGGCACTTTACAGTCAGTATAGTAACACATGCAGCACTTTACAGTCAGTATAGTAACACATGCAGCACTTTACAGTCAGTATAGTAACACATGCAGCACTTTACAGTCAGTATAGTAACACATGCAGCACTTTACAGTCAGTATAGTAACGCATGCTGCACTTTACAGTCAGTATAGTAACACATGCCGCACTTTACAGTAAGTATAGTAATACATGCTGCTCTTTACAGTCAGTATAGTAACGCATGCTGCACTTTACAGTCAGTATAGTAACACATGCAGCACTTTACAGTCAGTATAGTAACACATGCTGCTCTTTACAGTCAGTATAGGAACACATGCGGCACCTTACAGTCAGTATAGGAACACATGCAGCACTTTACAGTCAGTATAGTAACACATGCGGCACTTTACAGTCAGTATAGTAACACATGCGGCACTTTACAGTCAGTATAGTAACACATGCGGCACTTTACAGTCAGTATAGTAACACATGCAGCACTTTACAGTCAGTATAGTAACGCACGCTGCACTTTACAGTCAGTATAGTAACACATGCAGCACTTTACAGTCAGTGTAGTAACGCATGCTGCACTTTACAGTCAGTATAGTAACGCATGCTGCACTTTACAGTCAGTATAGTAACACATGCGGCACTTTACAGTCAGTATAGTAACACATGCAGCACTTTACAGTCAGTATAGTAACACATGCGGCACTTTACAGTCAGTATAGTAACAATTGCGGCACTTTACAGTCAGTATAGTAACACATGCGGCACTTTACAGTCAGTATAGTAACACATGCGGCACTTTACAGTCAGTATAGTAACACATGCGGCACTTTACAGTCAGTATAGTAACACATGCTGCACTTTACAGTCAGTATAGTAACACATGCGGCACTTTACAGTCAGTATAGTAACACATGCAGCACTTTACAGTCAGTATAGTAACACATGCTGCACTTTACAGTCAGTATAGTAACACATGCGGCACTTTACAGTCAGTATAGTAACACATGCGGCACTTTACAGTCAGTATAGTAATGCACGCTGCACTTTACAGTCAGTATAGTAACACACGCTACACTTTACAGTCAGTATAGTAACACATGCGGCACTTTACAGTCAGTATAGTAACACATGCGGCACTTTACAGTCAGTATAGTAACACATGCAGCACTTTACAGTCAGTATAGTAACACATGCGGCACTTTACAGTCAGTATAGTAATGCACGCTGCACTTTACAGTCAGTATAGTAACGCACGCTGCACTTTACAGTCAGTATAGTAACACATGCGGCACTTTACAGTCAATATAGTAACACATGCGGCACTTTACAGTCAGTATAGTAACGCATGCTGCACTTTACAGTCAGTATAGTAACACATGCTGCACTTTACAGTCAGTATAGTAACGCACGCTGCACTTTACAGTCAGTATAGTAACACATGCTGCACTTTACAGTCAGTATAGTAACACATGCTGCACTTTACAGTCAGTATAGTAATACATGCGGCACTTTACAGTCAGTATAGTAACACATGCAGCACTTTACAGTCAATATAGTAACACATGCAGCACTTTACAGTCAGTATAGTAACACACGCTGCACTTTACAGTCAGTATAGTAACACATGCAGCACTTTACAGTCAGTATAGTAACACATGCTGCACTTTACAGTCAGTATAGTAACACATGCGGCACTTTACAGTCAGTATAGTAATGCACGCTGCACTTTACAGTCAGTATAGTAACACACGCTACACTTTACAGTCAGTATAGTAACACATGCGGCACTTTACAGTCAGTATAGTAACACATGCGCCACTTTACAGTCAGTATAGGAACACATGCGGCACTTTACAGTCAGTATAGTAACACATGCGGCACTTTACAGTCAGTATAGTAATGCACGCTGCACTTTACAGTCAGTATAGTAACACATGCTGCACTTTACAGTCAGTATAGTAATGCACGCTGCACTTTACAGTCAGTATAGTAACACACGCTGCACTTTACAGTCAGTATAGTAACACACGCTACACTTTACAGTCAGTATAGTAACACATGCGGCACTTTACAGTCAGTATAGTAACACATGCGCCACTTTACAGTCAGTATAGGAACACATGCGGCACTTTACAGTCAGTATAGTAACACATGCGGCACTTTACAGTCAGTATAGTAATGCACGCTGCACTTTACAGTCAGTATAGTAACACATGCTGCACTTTACAGTCAGTATAGTAACACATGCGGCACTTTACAGTCAGTATAGTAACACATGCAGCACTTTACAGTCAGTATAGTAACACATGCTGCACTTTACAGTCAGTATAGTAACACATGCGGCACTTTACAGTCAGTATAGTAATGCACGCTGCACTTTACAGTCAGTATAGTAACACACGCTACACTTTACAGTCAGTATAGTAACACATGCGGCACTTTACAGTCAGTATAGTAACACATGCGGCACTTTACAGTCAGTATAGGAACACATGCGGCACTTTACAGTCAGTATAGTAACACATGCGGCACTTTACAGTCAGTATAGTAACACATGCGGCACTTTACAGTCAGTATAGTAATGCACGCTGCACTTTACAGTCAGTATAGTAACGCACGCTGCACTTTACAGTCAGTATAGTAACACATGCGGCACTTTACAGTCAGTATAGTAACACATGCGGCACTTTACAGTCAGTATAGTAACACATGCGGCACTTTACAGTCAGTATAGTAACACATGCGGCACTTTACAGTCAGTATAGTAACGCACGCTGCACTTTACAGTCAGTATAGTAACACATGCGGCACTTTACAGTCAGTATAGTAACACATGCCGCACTTTACAGTAAGTATAGTAATACATGCAGCACTTTACAGTCAGTATTGTAACACATGCTGCTCTTTACAGTCAGTATAGTAACACATGCTGCACTTTACAGTCAGTATAGTAACACATGCGCCACTTTACAGTCAGTATAGTAACACATGCGGCACTTTACAGTCAGTATAGTAACACATGCGGCACTTTACAGTCAGTATAGTAATACATGCGGCACTTTACAGTCAGTATAGTAACACATGCTGCTCTTTACAGTCAGTATAGTAACACATGCAGCACTTTACAGTCAGTATAGTAACACATGCGGCACTTTACAGTCAGTATAGTAACACATGCGGCACTTTACAGTCAGTGTAGTAACACATGCGGCACTTTACAGTCAGTATAGTAACACATGCAGCACTTTACAGTCAGTATAGTAACGCACGCTGCACTTTACAGTCAGTATAGTAACACATGCAGCACTTTACAGTCAGTGTAGTAATGCATGCTGCACTTTACAGTCAGTATAGTAACGCATGCGGCACTTTACAGTCAGTATAGTAACACATGCAGCACTTTACAGTCAGTATAGTAACACATGCGGCACTTTACAGTCAGTATAGTAACAATTGCGGCACTTTACAGTCAGTATAGTAACACATGCGGCACTTTACAGTCAGTATAGTAACACATGCGGCACTTTACAGTCAGTATAGTAACACATGCGGCACTTTACAGTCAGTATAGTAACACATGCTGCACTTTACAGTCAGTATAGTAACACATGCGGCACTTTACAGTCAGTATAGTAACACATGCAGCACTTTACAGTCAGTATAGTAACACATGCTGCACTTTACAGTCAGTATAGTAACACATGCGGCACTTTACAGTCAGTATAGTAATGCACGCTGCACTTTACAGTCAGTATAGTAACACACGCTACACTTTACAGTCAGTATAGTTACACATGTGGCACTTTACAGTCAGTATAGGAACACATGCGGCACTTTACAGTCAGTATAGGAACACATGCGGCACTTTACAGTCAGTATAGGAACACATGCGGCACTTTACAGTCAGTATAGTAACACATGCGGCACTTTACAGTCAGTATAGTAATGCACGCTGCACTTTACAGTCAGTATAGTAACGCACGCTGCACTTTACAGTCAGTATAGTAACACATGCGGCACTTTACAGTCAATATAGTAACACATGTGGCACTTTACAGTCAGTATAGTAACGCACGCTGCACTTTACAGTCAGTATAGTAACACATGCGGCACTTTACAGTCAGTATAGTAACACATGCGGCACTTTACAGTCAGTATAGTAACGCACGCTGCACTTTACAGTCAGTATAGTAACACATGCGGCACTTTACAGTCAGTATAGTAACACATGCCGCACTTTACAGTAAGTATAGTAATACATGCAGCACTTTACAGTCAGTATTGTAACACATGCTGCTCTTTACAGTCAGTATAGTAACACATGCTGCACTTTACAGTCAGTATAGTAACACATGCGGCACTTTACAGTCAGTATAGTAACACATGCGGCACTTTACAGTCAGTATAGTAACACATGCGGCACTTTACAGTCAGTATAGTAATACATGCGGCACTTTACAGTCAGTATAGTAACACATGCTGCTCTTTACAGTCAGTATAGTAACACATGCAGCACTTTACAGTCAGTATAGTAACACATGCGGCACTTTACAGTCAGTATAGTAACACATGCGGCACTTTACAGTCAGTATAGTAACACATGCGGCACTTTACAGTCAGTATAGTAACACATGCAGCACTTTACAGTCAGTATAGTAACGCACGCTGCACTTTACAGTCAGTATAGTAACACATGCAGCACTTTACAGTCAGTATAGTAACGCATGCTGCACTTTACAGTCAGTATAGTAACGCATGCTGCACTTTACAGTCAGTATAGTAACACATGCGGCACTTTACAGTCAGTATAGTAACACATGCAGCACTTTACAGTCAGTATAGTAACACATGCGGCACTTTACAGTCAGTATAGTAACAATTGCGGCACTTTACAGTCAGTATAGTAACACATGCGGCACTTTACAGTCAGTATAGTAACACATGCGGCACTTTACAGTCAGTATAGTAACACATGCGGCACTTTACAGTCAGTATAGTAACACATGCTGCACTTTACAGTCAGTATAGTAACACATGCGGCACTTTACAGTCAGTATAGTAACACATGCAGCACTTTACAGTCAGTATAGTAACACACGCTGCACTTTACAGTCAGTATAGTAACACATGCGGCACTTTACAGTCAGTATAGTAATGCACGCTGCACTTTACAGTCAGTATAGTAACACACGCTACACTTTACAGTCAGTATAGTAACACATGTGGCACTTTACAGTCAGTATAGTAACACATGCGGCACTTTACAGTCAGTATAGGAACACATGCGGCACTTTACAGTCAGTATAGGAACACATGCGGCACTTTACAGTCAGTATAGTAATGCACGCTGCACTTTACAGTCAGTATAGTAACGCACGCTGCACTTTACAGTCAGTATAGTAACACATGCGGCACTTTACAGTCAATATAGTAACACATGCGGCACTTTACAGTCAGTATAGTAACGCACGCTGCACTTTACAGTCAGTATAGTAACACATGCGGCACTTTACAGTCAGTATAGTAACGCACGCTGCACTTTACAGTCAGTATAGTAACACATGCGGCACTTTACAGTCAGTATAGTAACACATGCAGCACTTTACAGTCAGTATAGTAACACAAGCGGCACTTTACAGTCAGTATAGTAACACATGCGGCACTTTACAGTCAGTATAGTAACACATGCGGCACTTTACAGTCAGTATAGTAACACATGCGGCACTTTACAGTCAGTATATTAACACATGCAGCACTTTACAGTCAGTATAGTAACGCATGCTGCACTTTACAGTCAGTATAGTAACACATGCGGCACTTTACAGTCAGTATAGTAACACATGCGGCACTTTACAGTCAGTATAGTAACACATGCGGCACTTTACAGTCAGTATAGTAACACATGCGGCACTTTACAGTCAGTATAGTAACACATGCGGCACTTTACAGTCAGTATAGTAACACATGCGGCACTTTACAGTCAGTATAGTAACACATGCGGCACTTTACAGTCAGTATAGTAACACATGCGGCACTTTACAGTCAGTATAGTAACACATGCAGCACTTTACAGTCAGTATAGTAACACATGCTGCACTTTACAGTCAGTATAGTAACACACGCTGCACTTTACAGTCAGTATAGTAACACATGCGGCACTTTACAGTCAGTATAGTAACGCACGCTGCACTTTACAGTCAGTATAGTAACACATGCGGCACTTTACAGTCAGTATAGTAACACATGCGGCACTTTACAGTCAGTATAGTAACACATGCGGCACTTTACAGTCAGTATAGTAACACATGCGGCACTTTACAGTCAGTATAGTAACACACGCGGCACTTTACAGTCAGTATAGTAACACATGCGGCACTTTACAGTCAGTATAGTAACACATGCGGCACTTTACAGTCAGTATAGTAACACATGCGGCACTTTACAGTCAGTATAGTAACACATGCAGCACTTTACAGTCAGTATAGTAACACATGCTGCACTTTACAGTCAGTATAGTAACACACGCTGCACTTTACAGTCAGTATAGTAACACATGCGGCACTTTACAGTCAGTATAGTAACGCACGCTGCACTTTACAGTCAGTATAGTAACACATGCGGCACTTTACAGTCAGTATAGTAACACATGCAGCACTTTACAGTCAGTATAGTAACACACGCTGCACTTTACAGTCAGTATAGGAACACATGCGGCACTTTACAGTCAGTATAGTAATGCACGCTGCACTTTACAGTCAGTATAGTAACGCACGCTGCACTTTACAGTCAGTATAGTAACACATGCGGCACTTTACAGTCAATATAGTAACACATGCGGCACTTTACAGTCAGTATAGTAACGCACGCTGCACTTTACAGTCAGTATAGTAACACATGCGGCACTTTACAGTCAGTATAGTAACGCACGCTGCACTTTACAGTCAGTATAGTAACACATGCGGCACTTTACAGTCAGTATAGTAACACATGCAGCACTTTACAGTCAGTATAGTAACACAAGCGGCACTTTACAGTCAGTATAGTAACACATGCGGCACTTTACAGTCAGTATAGTAACACATGCGGCACTTTACAGTCAGTATAGTAACACATGCGGCACTTTACAGTCAGTATATTAACACATGCAGCACTTTACAGTCAGTATAGTAACGCATGCTGCACTTTACAGTCAGTATAGTAACACATGCGGCACTTTACAGTCAGTATAGTAACACATGCGGCACTTTACAGTCAGTATAGTAACACATGCGGCACTTTACAGTCAGTATAGTAACACATGCGGCACTTTACAGTCAGTATAGTAACACATGCGGCACTTTACAGTCAGTATAGTAACACATGCGGCACTTTACAGTCAGTATAGTAACACATGCGGCACTTTACAGTCAGTATAGTAACACATGCGGCACTTTACAGTCAGTATAGTAACACATGCAGCACTTTACAGTCAGTATAGTAACACATGCGGCACTTTACAGTCAGTATAGTAACACATGCGGCACTTTACAGTCAGTATAGTAACACATGCGGCACTTTACAGTCAGTATAGTAACACATGCAGCACTTTACAGTCAGTATAGTAACGCACGCTGCACTTTACAGTCAGTATAGTAACACATGCAGCACTTTACAGTCAGTATAGTAACGCATGCTGCACTTTACAGTCAGTATAGTAACGCATGCTGCACTTTACAGTCAGTATAGTAACACATGCGGCACTTTACAGTCAGTATAGTAACACATGCAGCACTTTACAGTCAGTATAGTAACACATGCGGCACTTTACAGTCAGTATAGTAACAATTGCGGCACTTTACAGTCAGTATAGTAACACATGCGGCACTTTACAGTCAGTATAGTAACACATGCGGCACTTTACAGTCAGTATAGTAACACATGCGGCACTTTACAGTCAGTATAGTAACACATGCTGCACTTTACAGTCAGTATAGTAACACATGCGGCACTTTACAGTCAGTATAGTAACACATGCAGCACTTTACAGTCAGTATAGTAACACACGCTGCACTTTACAGTCAGTATAGTAACACATGCGGCACTTTACAGTCAGTATAGTAATGCACGCTGCACTTTACAGTCAGTATAGTAACACACGCTACACTTTACAGTCAGTATAGTAACACATGTGGCACTTTACAGTCAGTATAGTAACACATGCGGCACTTTACAGTCAGTATAGGAACACATGCGGCACTTTACAGTCAGTATAGGAACACATGCGGCACTTTACAGTCAGTATAGTAATGCACGCTGCACTTTACAGTCAGTATAGTAACGCACGCTGCACTTTACAGTCAGTATAGTAACACATGCGGCACTTTACAGTCAATATAGTAACACATGCGGCACTTTACAGTCAGTATAGTAACGCACGCTGCACTTTACAGTCAGTATAGTAACACATGCGGCACTTTACAGTCAGTATAGTAACGCACGCTGCACTTTACAGTCAGTATAGTAACACATGCGGCACTTTACAGTCAGTATAGTAACACATGCAGCACTTTACAGTCAGTATAGTAACACAAGCGGCACTTTACAGTCAGTATAGTAACACATGCGGCACTTTACAGTCAGTATAGTAACACATGCGGCACTTTACAGTCAGTATAGTAACACATGCGGCACTTTACAGTCAGTATATTAACACATGCAGCACTTTACAGTCAGTATAGTAACGCATGCTGCACTTTACAGTCAGTATAGTAACACATGCGGCACTTTACAGTCAGTATAGTAACACATGCGGCACTTTACAGTCAGTATAGTAACACATGCGGCACTTTACAGTCAGTATAGTAACACATGCGGCACTTTACAGTCAGTATAGTAACACATGCGGCACTTTACAGTCAGTATAGTAACACATGCGGCACTTTACAGTCAGTATAGTAACACATGCGGCACTTTACAGTCAGTATAGTAACACATGCGGCACTTTACAGTCAGTATAGTAACACATGCAGCACTTTACAGTCAGTATAGTAACACATGCTGCACTTTACAGTCAGTATAGTAACACACGCTGCACTTTACAGTCAGTATAGTAACACATGCGGCACTTTACAGTCAGTATAGTAACGCACGCTGCACTTTACAGTCAGTATAGTAACACATGCGGCACTTTACAGTCAGTATAGTAACACATGCGGCACTTTACAGTCAGTATAGTAACACATGCGGCACTTTACAGTCAGTATAGTAACACATGCGGCACTTTACAGTCAGTATAGTAACACACGCGGCACTTTACAGTCAGTATAGTAACACATGCGGCACTTTACAGTCAGTATAGTAACACATGCGGCACTTTACAGTCAGTATAGTAACACATGCGGCACTTTACAGTCAGTATAGTAACACATGCAGCACTTTACAGTCAGTATAGTAACACATGCTGCACTTTACAGTCAGTATAGTAACACACGCTGCACTTTACAGTCAGTATAGTAACACATGCGGCACTTTACAGTCAGTATAGTAACGCACGCTGCACTTTACAGTCAGTATAGTAACACATGCGGCACTTTACAGTCAGTATAGTAACACATGCAGCACTTTACAGTCAGTATAGTAACACACGCTGCACTTTACAGTCAGTATAGGAACACATGCGGCACTTTACAGTCAGTATAGTAATGCACGCTGCACTTTACAGTCAGTATAGTAACGCACGCTGCACTTTACAGTCAGTATAGTAACACATGCGGCACTTTACAGTCAATATAGTAACACATGCGGCACTTTACAGTCAGTATAGTAACGCACGCTGCACTTTACAGTCAGTATAGTAACACATGCGGCACTTTACAGTCAGTATAGTAACGCACGCTGCACTTTACAGTCAGTATAGTAACACATGCGGCACTTTACAGTCAGTATAGTAACACATGCAGCACTTTACAGTCAGTATAGTAACACAAGCGGCACTTTACAGTCAGTATAGTAACACATGCGGCACTTTACAGTCAGTATAGTAACACATGCGGCACTTTACAGTCAGTATAGTAACACATGCGGCACTTTACAGTCAGTATATTAACACATGCAGCACTTTACAGTCAGTATAGTAACGCATGCTGCACTTTACAGTCAGTATAGTAACACATGCGGCACTTTACAGTCAGTATAGTAACACATGCGGCACTTTACAGTCAGTATAGTAACACATGCGGCACTTTACAGTCAGTATAGTAACACATGCGGCACTTTACAGTCAGTATAGTAACACATGCGGCACTTTACAGTCAGTATAGTAACACATGCGGCACTTTACAGTCAGTATAGTAACACATGCGGCACTTTACAGTCAGTATAGTAACACATGCGGCACTTTACAGTCAGTATAGTAACGCATGCTGCACTTGCTTTCTGTCCACGTCTATTGGATCTGTACTACCAATCCGTAATATTTGTAAACCGAAACTGCACAGACCAGACTAGGAATGAATGTGATCATCGAGCCAGTAATATAATCTGAAAACTATTCACTGCATGTTCAGGTCTTAAAGAATTGAGATGATTCAGGAAAAAGGACCACCGGCGCTGCTATATAGGATGTCGAGGCAATGAAATAAAGAAATAATATTTATTTGTAAAGACAGGGCTACGCGTTTCGACGCCGGACCGGCGTCTTCATCAGGCCAGCTTGATTTATTTATTTCATTGCCTCGACATCCTATATAGCAGCGCCGGTGGTCCTTTTTCCTGAATCATCTCAATTATTTACCTTGACAGCAAAACTTTTTGCATGTGTACGGACCTGGCTGCAGCTTCATGCTTTTGTGATACCTACTGGTATCCATTCTCTAAGGTGAGCAATTTTCTTGTTGGTCATATTGCTCAATATACTCCCTCACTTTATTGCACTATGTGGCGCCGTGTCTCCTTTTTATTTTTCTAATCCAGGTCTTAAAGAGGCTCTGTCACCAGATTTTGCAACCCCTGTCTCCTATTGCAGCAGATCGGCGCTGCAATGTAGATTACAGTAACGTTTTTGTTTTTTTTAAAACGAGCATTTTTGGCCAAGTTATGACCATTTTTATATTTATGCAAATTAGGCTTTCTAAAGTACAACTGGGCGTGTTTAAAGTTAAGTACAACTGGGCGTGTATTGTGTTCGTTACATCGGGGCGTTTTTACTTCTTTTACTAGCTGGGCGTTGTGTATAGAAGTGAATGATGCTGACGAATCAGCATCATCCACTTCTCTTCATTACCACCCAGCTTCTGGCAGTTCACAGACACACAGCGTGTCCTCGCGAGATCACGCTGTGACGTCACTCACTTCCTGCCCGAGGTCCTGCATCGTGTCGGACGAGCGAGGACACATCGGCACCAGAGGCTACAGTTGATTCTGCAGCAGCATCGGCGTTTGCAGGTAAGTCGATGTAGCTACTTACCTGCAAACGCTGATGCTGCTGCAGAATCAACTGTAGCCTCTGGTGCCGATGTGGC
>NC_134695.1:107560031-107565031 GCF_050947455.1 Rhinoderma darwinii
TTGATATAATGACCTGGGTGGAGAGGTATGGCGAGGTCAAAGGAATGCCCCAAAAAAATCGGGACGAGCACGGGATTTGGTCTGGTGCCTGGACCTTTTCCGTGAAGTTAAAGGTCCAGGGGAACTCGGTGTCCCACATGCCCTCCTCTGCTTTCTTGGGGAGGGACAGGATCCTGGTCTTTTACCAGGGGCAGCCGAAGGTCTGTCACAAGTGCGGCAGCCCCACACACTTTAGCGCACAGTGTAAGGAGAGGAGGTGTGCGCTGTGTGGGGCTTTGGGCCATCTTGCCGCCACTTGTAAGGACATTAGGTGTAACCTGTGCGGTGACCTAGGTCACCCCTTTAGCCGCTGTCCGCGCTCCTTCGCCAACCTGGTCTTCAACCCGGTGGCGCCTAGCCTTGCCAGTGGTAGTGGTCGTGGTGATGGTGTCGCTGGGGAGGGGGCTGGGGAGGATGGAGGGGTGATAGGGTCGAGGAAGGTAAGGACCCTGCCTCCTTCTAAAACGAAGAGGCAGGAGTGCCGCCGACTTGAGAGGGAGCAGGGGGGGGCCCCAAAGCCATGGGGTTCAGTCTGCCGTCCCTCAGGAGGCTGGTATGTCTGCGGAGGCCCTTGGGGACGGTGGGGTAGAGGAAGAGATCAGGAGACTGGTGAGGAGGAGAGGAGAAGCCCCCTCTAGTGGGTCCTCGTACTATGGAAGTTTGGACGAGGACGAAGTGAGGGGGCAAGACAAAAGAGAGGACACTGGTAGGAAGACCCTATGCAAGACCAGGGCTCCTAAATTAAAAACATCCAAGACCGGCCAGATCCCAAAGGAGGGCTTGACTGGCTCCCCCCTGATAGGGCTCTCCAACCGGTACCAAGCCCTTCGGGAGGACATCTCCTCTTCGGAAGAAGAGGAGGGCGGGGGTGAGGTATCGGTGCGAAGGTCGGGTCCTTCGGGAGGTGCTGGACCCTCGAACCAGGTAGTAGGCCAAATGCCTGGGGAGGGGGTTGTCACGGCACTAGTGGACAAAGGGGGGGGTGGGGAAACGGGGATGGTGGCGGGGGTGGTGGCGGGGGATGGGAGTGTAAATATTGTTTGTAATGTTGTGGACTCACTCTCTCCTCTTTTGGTTCCAGAGATGAAAGACTTGGCTAAGGATATGGATCTCTCGGGTGTAAGTCTCAAGAGAGGCAACGAAGATTCCCCGGACCCAGATAGCGACGGGCTAACTGGGGGAGGGAAGAAGCTAGCGGTCGAACTCGATCACTCTTGATGGCGGTACCTACTCCGTTGACCCTGGCGAGTATTAATGTCGCCAGCATTAGGTCAGATGCGGCCAGATTCACGGCCTTTGATTTTCTCGGCCGGGTTGAGGCCGATGTTTTATTTTTGCAGGAGACCAGGGTGCCAGACCTGGCATCAGTGCATAAGGCCAGAAGGGAGTGGAGGCACGGGCCATCTTACTGGTCTCTTGCGGCCGAGCCGTATAGCGGAGTGGCTGTCCTTTTCAGGACAACAGAGGTAAAATGCCGACGAGTGATCGAGGTAGAAATGGGGAGGTGTCTGGTCTTGGACGTCTTCATGAAGGGGCAAGAGCTTAGGCTCATAAACATCTACGGTCCCCAAACCAAGTGGGACCGCAAATGCCTCTTTATGAAGATCAAGCCTTTTCTTTTTACCAGCCGTCAGGTGGTCTTTGGAGGAGACTTCAACACAGTTGTGAGGCAGAAGGACCGGAGGGGCTCCAAAGACAGGCTGGGTTATGACAGCGTCGCTTTAAATAGCATAGTTAGTGAGGCTCGTCTGGAGGATGTCCACATCAGGCACACCCCGGACCACAGTGGTTACACATACCATAGGGGTAGTCAGATTAGATCTAGAATAGACAGGTTTTATTTGAAGGGGGAGGCTGTCTTCTCGCCACTTGTGGTTGAGGAGGTAGAATTCTCCGATCACTGTTTAATTGTTTTTTCTTTGAACGTTGCAGAGACCCATCGGATGGGAAGGGGCTTTTGGAGATTGAATTCGGCACTCCTGGAAGAAGCGGAAGTCAGACAGTCCTTCGAGGATTTTCTGCAGAGCCAGGTACCTCTTTTGGGCCTTTGTAACAGTAAGTCAGAGTGGTGGGAGATGCTCAAGAAACGTGCGGCAAAATTCTTCCGCCAGCTTTCCAACTTTAGGAGCCTGGCCGGACACTGTCTGTACCAGGACCTAAGAAGGAAACTCGAGCAGCTTGTCTCGACAGGAGGTAGCCGCAAGGATATCTCCTGTGTGAAGTCCTTGCTTAAGAGGTGTCAGTATGATAGGCACACGTCCTTGGTTTTTGAGAGGGACTTCGGGAGGTATCGCTCGCCCGACCCTTACAAAAACTGTAGGATGTCAGTGGATTGCAAATATGTGGCAGGACTGATTGATAGTACGGGATCCCTGAACAGGTCCAAATCAGGGATCCTGGAGGTGGTCAGATCTTTCTACTCACACCTCTTGAGTAGGAAGGAACTAGATCGAGACAAAATGTCGGCTTTCCTGGCTGAAACCATTCCGGAGCCAAGGATAAGCCCCTCTCTTGGCGTTTTGACAGAGGAAATCAAGGAAGAGGAAGTAAAGAGGGCGATTGAAGGGTTAGCTCTTAAGAAATCGCCGGGACCGGATGGCTTAACGTCCGAGTTCTATAAGACCTTTGGGGAAGCTTTGATTCCCCTCTTGACTGGGGTTTTTAATGAGTGCCTATCCTCGGGCGCTCTGCCAAAGTCAATGGGTAGGTCAGCCTTGATCCTGCTGTCAAAGGGTAAAGATCCGTCCCGTATTGAGAACTGGCGTCCCATAGCGCTTCTCAATACGGACCGGAAGATTCTGGCAAAAGTACTGTTTAACAGGTTGGTCGAGTTTGCACCACAGCTCCTCTCGGGAGTCCAGCACTGCACTGTCCCAGGTCGAAGCACCTTTAGTGCTGTCCTGGGTGTCAGGGAGGCGGTGGAACAGGGCAGAGCTGGGCACTGGAAGGGGTACATGCTGTCTTTGGATCAGGCAAAAGCGTTTGACAGAGTTGATCATGAGTATCTCTGGTCCACCCTTTTGAGATACGGTCTGCCTGGGGGGTTTGTGAATTGGCTGAAAACATTGTACGCTGGGGCTGAGACTTTCCCACTGGTGAACGGTTGGGTTGGTCGTCCTTTCGTTGTGGACTCTGGTGTCCGTCAGGGTTGTCCTCTTAGCCCGCTGCTATACGTGTTCGCGATCGACCCCTTCCTTGTGAGGATTGATCGCGGGCCGTTGGTGGGTGTGAGGATGGACCTGGCGGTCGTGGAGTCTGCAGTAAGGACGATAGCGTATGCCGACGATGTCACTATCTTCGTCTCCTCGCAAGGGGAGGCGGAATGGGTGATGTCCGAGGTAGATCGCTACTCGGACGCGTCTGGGTCCAAGATCAATCTGGATAAGTGCGAAAGTCTCTGGTTGGGAGTGGGAGACGCAGATTTTTGTCTCCCAGACACCCTCCCTGTGCCCCAAGACACTGCAAAAGTTCTGGGCATAAATTTCGGCAGAGGTGACTATCCTACTCAAAATTGGGAGAGCAGACTGCAGATTGCCACCAAAAGGGTGAACCAGTGGAAAGGTTGGACTTTGACCTTCAGAGAAAGGATCAACTTGGGCAAAACATACCTGCTCCCATTGTTTATTTTTCTGGGCAGCATTTGTATCTTGCCAGAACCCTTCTGGACACGGGTCTACAGCCTGTTTTTCCAATTGTTATGGGGAAACAGGCTGAACCTAGTTAAGAGAGAGGTGACTTACCTAACAAGGAGACAAGGTGGGTTGGGTATGGTCAACCCGGTAGTGTTCCTAGTGAACACTTTTCTTAAATGTAATTTGGCAATCCTCTACAAAGAGAGGGCTCCTCTGTGGGTAGCTTCTTGCAAGGTGTGGTTTCAGCCTTTCTTCCAGGAATGGGAGAACGGAGGGCGAGTGAAGGATCTTCGATCGCAGCGGGGGCATCTCCCGGCTTACGTTGCCCCGGTTCTGAAGGTTGTCCGTCGATGGTGTCTGGGGAAGGATGAGGTGATCACGCTGCCGAGGAAACTCCTCGACATTAGGGTGATCGCCTCCTATTTCCAGGCATCCTTAGCCCTCAAGGACTGCCCAGGTAGGGATCTGAGGGAGGGACTGACGCTTTTGAATTCAAACAGGATCCCCCAGAAGTATTGGGACTTGACCTGGCGCTGCTTCCATGGTAAGTTATATGTGAGGGGAAACTTGAAGTACAGGAACTCTGATGAAAGGGATTGTCCCCGGGAGGAGTGTGGCGACACGCTGGAAAGCATGGAGCACTTCCTGCTTCAGTGTCCTCTCAATATAGAGGTATACAACCAGGTGGGGATCTCCATCGGGTGGCCAGAGATGGAGAGCCTCTCCTATGCCGAGTGGGCCTATGGGGCGTACAGAGAAGTTGGTGACAGGGACCGATGCACTTTATTTCTAGTTAGTGCAGTGGTCAGGTTCTACACGTGGAACGCGCGGTGTCTAGTTTCGACGGGAAGAAAGACCCTCCAAAGGGAAGAGGTATGTAGTAACATCCTTGGTGACCTGGTGAAGGTGCGCTCTTTGGAGTTTGAAAGGCTGGGAGCACGTAAGGCCTCCCGCTTATGGAGAGGCTTTTCTTTTAGCGTGCCCTAGCCGTTCAAGCTTCTTCCTGGTGTAGGGCTGTAGTTTCAATCACCCTAGCCTTTTTGTTTTATAAAGTGATATGGATGTTAAGGCTTGAGGACGCCGAACCTGCGCAACTCTTGAGACGGGGTGGCGGGTAGGATTTTGATTTGTATGGGATGTTATGTAGGGATAGAGGGGTTAGTGAGGTTTTGGGTGGGGGTTTTTGGGGGGTGGTGGGAGGAGTGTGTATATATATGTATGTATATTTAAAAAAAAAAATTGTGTTGGGCACTGGGAGGTCAGCTTTGGCCTGGTCCCTAACCTGGGAAAAACTTTGGGGCCTAGCTCGGAGTAATCCTAGAACTTTGG